>NC_079890.1:30448178-30552173 GCF_024868665.1 Triplophysa rosa
TCCATTTGTTTTCTGGTTAATTTATGTCTATGAGAAATAATTGACATTTTTAAATCATCACATTTGTGTAAAATGATTCAGTAAATTTATGTGGGATTATTTACGATAACACGGCCATAAAAGTTATAGAAAATTAATCAATGCCTTAGAACGTCTGTCAGCTGCCAGAATAAAGTGTTCAAGTTGTTCCGAAAGTTTTTTGTTCTGTGCAGGTAGGCTTCCCCTGTGGTGGTATAGGGACCGAAAGGAAAACGAATGAAATATTGAGAGAACATTCTGTTTGAAATATCTTTCTGTGAGGGGGAATAAAGGCAAAATTGTCACAAGGATTGTACAATTGGCTCATCTCTTATAGTGTCTGCGACACAAACCTGAGTGAGGTAGAGACATTTTGTCTGAGGGATTTAAATATCAGTGATTCAAATGTTAATGATAGCCTGGGAGAGGTCCCAAACCACAAAGACACAAGGATTAAAACAGAGACCCTGCTTTCTACAGTTTACTTTACTGGTGCCTTCATTTACTTTCAAAATATTTTATATACTCGGTGTCCCCACAGGATTTTAAGAGACTGGCGCTGATAACATCACACGCTAATTAGCAAATTTGTGACGTAATCACGTCGTGTTTTTGTTTGGCCTTGTTTTGGCACTTGAAATCTGTTTCGCTTCTACTCTCTGATCACATTATATTGTATTTTAACACGACTGAATGCTATTTTCACATATTATCTGTTCTGTTGTCCGACATAAAACGAGTATAAAATATTGACGAACCACGACCCAATAACATCTCGTGTTTAATCCAATCAGCTGGTACTTTAACTGCTGCTAAAATCCTGATTTATTAATGCGACATCATCTGACAAAATCACCATACATTTACACTGAAGAGCGGATATATGAGGTGATTTTGGCTATATTAGGCCTACTTGTTTTTCTCATGCAGCGCACAGCCTGTACTGCTGTTGCTCTTCTCATCAATGTGTTGTTGTGTTATGAGCGCTTTTTTTATTTTAAATGCGAGTGATAGTTTTTTTGTAGATCGCATATAGCGCAAACAATTTGGCGCAAATTCAGAAATATGAGAGAGTACACTGTTACACAGAGTTACAACTACAGAACACACACACACGCGTGCGCGCGCACCGCACCGCAGGGAGGGCAAGAGCTCACACACAGACTCACACCATGCACATAGAGAAAGGGTGTGTGGGAAATTCTGCTAACCTTTCCTTACTCATGATAAACTCGATCAGCCATCTTCTGTGTCAATAACATCTGTGACTGTTGACGTTTACGCGGAAAGGCAAGTACATGGAGCATATTGAAAACACCACCACCTTTTAATTCGTTCACTGTCATGTGAGAGAGGCGCTGTCGAGGCTCTCTACAATGAATTAAGCTGTTTTAAATAGTAAAATAAAAATGTAAATTTTTATTGCGGCCAGTGTTGATAGTGTGGCAGGCCGCGACGAATAAATCAATATGGGAAACAGACAACACAATAATATGTTGCTATGAGAAGTATAAAAAAAGATCTAATTAATGAATGGGAAACGCTATACACACATTGCTCACACAGGATCAACTTATTCTTCTCTTGCAGCTCAGTTACTAGATATTGATAAACTGTATCTAGCAATTCATGTTCATTTATGTTGGTTTACAGACTGTAAATTACAGTTATGTTAAATGTGAACTTTTTTCAGAAAGGTTTTAATTAGAAATCTTCAGCATGTGCTTAACACATTCCCATTCATATTTTTGTTTATTTTCGTTTCACTAATGCTTTGTATTTATTTGTTTGTGAGTGAAAGTTTAGTTATGCTCCAGGTTATGTGTACTGTCACCAAGTTGTTTTACCCTCTTTTTTTGTTTTTGTGAATTACAGTACAATAGTACATTTTTAATAAAAAACAAAGTTTAAAGTGATAGTTCAACCAAAAAGCTTGCCCTCTTGGCATTTCAAACCTGTATGACTTTCTTTTTTTCTGCAGAACACAAAAGAAGAACACAGAAACCAGTGCCAAACACAAAACCAATTCAAGTCAATGGGTATCACCTTCGTTCGGTTACCAATATTCCTCAAAATATCTTATTTTGTGTTCTGCAGAAGACCCTTAAGAATTGGTTTAAGCTCTAACAGCAAAGTGGGAGTAAAGACAATATGGAACTTTCAGTTGATGCTTTTATTAAAGGGATACTTCACCCAAAAATGAAAATTCTGTCATCATTTACTCACCTTCGAGTTGTTCCAAATCTGTATACATTTCTTTGTTCTGATGAACACAGAGAAATATATTTGGAAGAATGCTTATAACCAAACAGATCTTGCCCCCCATTGACTCCCATAGTATGAAAAATTACTTTATCATTTTTTGAAGAATGTAGGACAGAAAACACTGGGGCACTTTTGACTACCATTGTATTTTTTCCTACGATTTTTTCTTCATTTCTCTGTGTTCATCAGAACAAAGAAATGTATACAGATTTGGAACAACTCGAAGGTGAGTAAATGATGACAGAAGTTTCATTTTGGGGTGAAGTATCCCTTTAATGTCTTTACATCCAATCTATAACTGTCATTGTTCATGTAATTAAAATGCTTCTAATATACTGTTACTAAAAACATGAGATTTCTAGGTCACGTATTAGCAAAGCTTTACTTAGAAGTCATGGTTTTCTGCTGGGAGATCAGTAGAGGAAAGACAATGGCACAATCTAGAGCAGCTTAAGAGTTGAGTTAGCAGGAGAGAAACCAACGCACACATGAATGCTCTCATTCTGCCCAAAGGGTGGCTGAATCAAACTGAATCAAACTGAAGTTTCAAAACCCAGAGCAAGCTTTAGAGCCCTTTTGGATGCATTCTCTCCGAACACGCTGGTTCAGGCCCAGCAAGTCAGAATAATGACCTGGCCGTGGTGCTGGGGACCATGAGGCATCTTGAGACGTGAAGTCGTTGGGCCATATAGAATCCGGATAGGAATATGGGACAGTGTTCTTGTGTTAGGTTTAGCCATTTAAACTCCATTCATTTTCAAGTTTTTTTAAAAAGCTTCTTAAAGTCATTTTACCATCAGGGATTATTTGTATCTCTGTCTCTCACACTAAAGCATTATGAAAATGTATCTTTTTTTCGGGTGAAGCATTTAATGTGTCAAATACCTTTGCATGGTACTACACATAGCTACATTTTAGTTCAATAACAGTCATATTAGAGCACTGCGGCAGGTAAATTTATTGCATTCCCCAACACCTTTTGTAAAAACCCAAACCGTTTTGAAAGACTTCCAGTAAGTGAAGGGAGTCTATGACATGTTAGCTGTTTAACTGCATTTCCAGAAGCTCTAACATTAATTCATGCTTTCCCAATTCCTCATATTACAGTTAAATATTGATCGTAAAAGTGGTGAGTGTTTATCCACGTAGCCGAATCACTGACTCTGCATGCTTGCACAACACACAAACATTGCACTGACCTATATGCAATTGATCTATAAACCACAACCACTAAAGATGGACAGTAGGCATCAGACACTGGCTTTTAGTTCAGTAATACATGAACCTCCATGGGAAGGAGAGGTGTAAATCAGTTTCAGTGATACAAACTTATATCCATTCTCCGAGCCAGCAATCCAGTGTTTCCTGATAAGTTTGTTGCAATGTGATTTGGATTCATGGGTCTGTGATTGATAGGAAATGATATTACGTGCCTGCTGTTCTTGGCTGCTATGGTTTCGGTTGCTGCATCACATGGCACTTGTACAATTCCAAGATGACGCATGCATTGATGTAAATAAGCATGGATGTGGCTGGCATGAGACTGTCAAAATAAAGCTGCAGTACATTTCTTAGAGTAAGTTTATTTTTCAGGTCAATTCCTGTTTATGCAATTTCGATAACACTTGCCCGAATGTGTGCTATTGTTGTCTTTTTGTTTATCCAGCAGCT
This sequence comes from Triplophysa rosa, assembly GCF_024868665.1. Lineage (NCBI taxonomy): Eukaryota > Metazoa > Chordata > Actinopteri > Cypriniformes > Nemacheilidae > Triplophysa > Triplophysa rosa. Next base: position 30,452,133 of record NC_079890.1, read on the forward strand.
AGGACAAAAGTATGATATTGGAAGGTAAAATCTGAAAATAGATTTTAGGTTAAGAAATAAGAAATAGGTTTTGATTAGATGGTCGTGATTGACGTGTTTTCGTAAAGCCATCAGGCCCTCTGTGACTACCAGACGTTCAGCTGAGCATCTTTAGTGGAGTACAGGATATTAACACAGAAATCTACAAACACAGATAGGCTTACAAATCTAGTTTTTATTATCATCTGAAAGCTAAACAGTGCACATATTAATTTATTTATATAGCTAGATCACTGCCATCATCTCATCAACAGGCAATCTGCTAATGCATACACAAGATCAATTTCTGCCAAGTCAGGCTCAGTCACCGAACAAATACCCCCGCCCACCCCAGACGCATTCTTGCATACACTGAAATGAAAAAGTAAAGAGAGGGAGATGTGTGTGTGAGACACAGAGACAGCTTGCACAGCAAGTTGGCTGACAAATAGCCTGGGCTCAGGTTTTACACACACATTTGCGTTGACTTATTGATTAACTTCTTGTTACTTACTTTGTCCCCCTGTTCATGTACAACAGCCCTCGATGGTTGTGCACGCTCGAACGTGACGCCCTGGCCGCTTTAAGCTTTCAGTGTGTGCTTTTTTACAAGGCCAGATGGGATGTCTGAGACAGCTTTTGATAGGATATGCTGTCTGTCATCCCCACACACGTCACTCTGGGCATTGATAGTCGCGACAAACATCGATCTGAGAGAAAAGTGGATCGTTCGAGGGATGGCACGGCTCCAGTTTAGAGAGGTGAGTTTGCTAGTGTTGCTAGAAGCTGTCCCATCATGCATGTAAGATGAAATGCATGTAAGATGAAAGCAATACTTTTCATTTAAAGGAAAAGTTTACTCAAGAATATTCCTTTTTCATTTAATGACCCTTAAAGGTCCAGTGTGTAATTTTTTGGAGAATCTATTGACAGTAATGCAATATAATATGCATAAGTCTTCAGATGTGTAAAGACCTTACAAAATGAAGCGTTATGTTTTTATTACCTTAGAATAAGCTATTTCTATCTACATACACCGCGAGTCCCCTTGCATGGAATTCGCCATGTTGTTTCTACAGTAGCCGTAAATGGACAAACTGTTTTGCAAAGCACGTTTCGTAAATACGTTATCTCCTTCGGCAAAGAAACAAAAACGTGATGACATCTTAGTTCTGTGTCAGCCTCTGTAGTGTTTTTCGAAAAGGACAGCGAGCGGTGTAATGAGCCATTGGTTGGAATTTGAAACCTCACCGCTAGATGCCGCTAAATTTTGTACACTGGGCTTTTAACTCGTTTGGTGTTGTGTATGGAACAGAGAAGTTATAGGTTAAAGTCACCATGAAACGGAAATTCTTTTCTGCATCGTGACGTTTATCCGAGTGAAATGGCTTCTGAAATTTGAAAAAATGTAGGGCAGGGCTTTATTTTGACTTTCCCTTTTTGAATGGTTTGTTGTAAGGTGGCCCCGGAGGGGAGGGCTAAAAATGCCTGGCCATTGGACAGTCAGTATAGTCCTACCTCTTTTTTGTTGCAGACGCCATGTGGTGAAGCGTTGTTGTTGAGAGGGGGAGAGGAGCTTAACGTTTTTGAATAAAGATTACAAGTGCAAATGAATTTTGCTTTAAAGCTTATTTTTTCATACAAGAAGGTGATATACAGATCACATCTTCTAAAAAGGATAAAGGTATGGGTAAGTAAATATTTGAGCCCAGTCTCATGAATTGCGTATAAATAACACGCACGTTGCATTATCGTGAAATATGTACGCCAAAGTTAGATTTTGCGTGCATATGATGCGTCTATTTTTGCGTGCATATGATACAGCAATTTAGTGCGCGTGCATATTAACCGGCAATTTGTCTTATTAACCTGGCTGTCCCCTAACCCAAACCCTAAACCTAATGTTAGCGTGCGTGCATATTATAACCTCTACCCTCACCCAAACCCTAAACCTAACAGTATTATTTTAATTATTTCAGTGTTTCCTCTTCATGTACGTTTCAAAATGGCTGCTCTCCAGCAAGGTGCATGCAAACATTGGCGTATCATATGCACGCAAAATCTAACTTTGGCATACGTATTACACGATATTGCAACAGCGTGTTATTTATACGCAATTCATGAGACCGGGTTGAATATTTTTACAGACTATACAAAACAAAATTCAAGCATCATTTTCCTCTGGTAACTTTCAGATAATCTGGATGGCAGTTAGAGCCTGTGTGTCGACTACTTTTGAGTAACTTTCGACTACTCAAACTGCACACACTTAGCGTGCCATACATTACGTCTATAAAACACCAATAAACAATCAAACTGTCATTCTCGGAGCTCGGAGTGGAATGCAATCTGCCATTTACCCCCTTCATTACACACTCAACCCGCTCTGTCAATACATACAAGGGTCAGAATCACGTCAATCAAACAAGCGTGACTGAGAACTAATGAAACATAAAGTGATATATCATGCTCATTAATCACTCCGCCTCCTTCCCGGATCTCCTTCAAAGAAAATGACTTTCCTTATCTCCTTCTCAAGTACTGCCACAATGAGATTTGCTTGTATAATCCTTCAGACGGAGCATGAAGGAGCCCTAATGAGGCAGGGTGGCGGGCGGCGGTGCGCTGAAGGCTTCATGAAGAGCTCTCAAGGAAGAATAGTGGAGCGCGATGTGATAGCGGCACGCACTGAAGGCTGCTAGCCTCAGTTCACTGCGCTGGAAGTTTCATTTGACTGAGGCGGTATTGAAGGGGGACTCGAGAGAAGGGTTATTATGGATACAATGAGAGGAGGTGGTTCAACTCGGGTTAGCTGGTGCACTGCAGGCTGTCATTAAAACCAAACCATCAGCCCGTCATTACAGCCTAGGTGGTTTAGTCAGTCATTAGCGCTTGGACCGTTTTCGGTCATAGATGCACTACATGGGCTTTTTGAGGTGTCCTGTTGTGCTTATTTAATTATAGCGCCATTTGGTTTGGGAAAAACAAACCAAAATAATGACTTTAATCGGTATATTCTCCTCTGTCATGTCAGTCTATGGTGCATGTTCACGAGAGCACTTCGACGCATGCGCATTCTGTTGGGCAGAAAAGTGCAAGTTTTCCTCAATATTGAAATAATCAGACATTTTGCGGAGAGAGGTTTACAGCATATACAGCGTGCGTCTCTTTGTAAACACAGAGTTTCGCTTCTGGGTTGTCAGTCAGAACGCCGTCATCTGCCCCCACTGAATGCGCATGCGTTGAAGTGCTCTTGTGAATGCACACCATAGACTGACAGAATATATCAATTAAAGTCGTTATTTTGGTTTGTTTTTCCCACATAAAGCATTCTTGTCGCTTCAAAACAATGTAATTGAGCCACTGTGAGCGGATGGACCAATTTAACGATGTCTTTAGTACTTTTCTGGACCGTGACAACAACAATAACCATTATGTATATGAGGAGGCCTGGAAATCTCTCGGATGTCACCTAAATATCTTTGTTTTTGCTCCAAAGACGCCTGAGGGTCTCAAAACATGTTTAACGTCATGTGGGTGAGTAAAAAAATCACACAAATTAGATTTTGACTAAATTCTCATTTCATTGTAATCTTTGTTTTTTCTCTCTGCTAGCAAACATCTGCTTGGCTTCAAGACTTTGCTGGGATTAATTGCTGTGAAGACAGTGTGCATATGGTGCATTTTTATTACATGCTAATATGACAGTGACCACTGGCGTATCACAGGCCACATCTAAATTCATCTAAATTCCAGAAGAGTTAAAAACAAATACGAGCACAGTTCAGCAAACATAGATATGGCTTTGAAATATGGAGCTACTAACTACAGATTTATAGCTATGCTGGCAATGTGGAGAGAGGAGTTTGGGCTTTATTGGTTTGGAGCGCAGCCAGTCATGAAAGGTAAATGTGGGATGTGTTGGTTTGTCACCATGCAGTGAGGTGGATTTGTGGGCGCAGCTGGATGACAGATGCGTGGAAAGGACAACACGCATGCACCCGAACACCTGTCAGGAGAGGATTTTCTGCACATATAGGCTGTAATTTAGAGTCGGGTATATACTGCATTTGATTACAGTAGGGATTCCCCAAAATGTAAACTTTGGCCGATAACGATAACCGATAATTCCTTAACATTGGAAGCCAATAACCTACTGTATATACTGGCCGATATACAGTATCTAAATATGAATATAAATTTCCCTAAGACTGAAACAAAAGGCAAAAAGTGGACAACTGCTTTTATTTGAAAACATTCACTGCAGAAAACAAGGTAACCATTAGTTCTCTTTTTTCCCCTAAAAATCATTTACCAAGCCTACTCGTCCCACTTTATATTACGTGGCCCTAATACCTGCGAACTTGCATGGTAACTAGATGTGTACTTAGTATGTAACCACAGTGTAAGTATACATTGGTACATAGTATCTACAGCTGTACTATTTGTGTAACTACACACATGTAACAACCCACTGAATAGCTGGTCTAAGTACAAATGTGTAACAGACCATTGGTAACAACACTTCAGTTAGTGCACATGTGTAACAGGATATATGTAACTACATTTCGTAACAACAATATATTCACAGAAGTTTGTCCACTTCCTTAGTCTGCAATGTTGCAGTTACCAGTTTGGAATACAACAACACTTTATGGAAATCATGATGATTCCTACGTGCATGCCATGTATTTAACACATGACTAAATGTTGCATGACTAATGTTGAATCAATATTAAGGTTTCACTTTGTTATACCAGTGTACTTACATGGTAACTCCTCGGGGACTGTCCACTCAATATAAAGTGTAAAACAGTCACAACTTACTGTGTAATATGCAAAACTTTAACCTCCATTTAACACCAGTGTAATGACATGGTAACTCCTTGGGAACTGTCCACTCAATATAAAGTGTTAGGTTAAGGTTTTGCATATTACACAGTAAGCTGTGACTGTTTTACACTTTATATTGAGTGGACAGTTCCCGAGGAGTTACCATGTACTTAGACCATGTACACATTTGTGCTTAGACCAGCTATTCAGTGGGTTGTTACATGTGTGTAGTTACACAAATAGTACAGCTGTAGATACTATGTACCAGTGTGTACTTACATTATGGTTACATACTAAGTACACATCTAGTTACCATGCAAGTTCACAGGTATAGGGCCACTTAATATAAAGTGGGACCCAGCCTACTTTACACTAGTTAAACGATTCTTTAACCTTCAAGCTTTTCTGGTATATTTTTTATTTAATAAACAAATTATAAATGTTCTTCCAGAGCAACCCAGAAAAGTTTTCTTAATAGCCACATGTCTAACAGGTCTCAAGACAAAGCATTCCGACAGCAGTCTGATTCAAACAATATGCTTTTGTTCCTATAATTTACACATTCATAAATATGCTGTATCTACGTACTGTACCTACGTCAACAATGTTTTGCTAATAGCAGTAAGTGAATGGTCACAACAAAAAGATCGCACTATACTGTATTTTAACTGTGAGCAGCGTGCAGCTGAAGAAGTTTAACCAGATTTATCGGCTATAATATATTGGCCTAAATTTTATTATCGACCGATACGATAACATTAAAAATGAACATTTATCGACCGATATCGATATGGCTGATAATTTATTGTGCATCCCTAGATTACAGTACCTGGCTCAGATTTTGCATGTTTGTGTCCTGCATAAAAATGTTCTGTCATTTCAGCCAATCCCTGAATTAAATTTATTTCAACATTAAATGCTTTATCAGGATTTCTAGTTTTTAAGGCTTTCATCAATAAAAAAAATCTATCTCTGTGTCAGTGTAGATGCCTCTCTGTCTGTCAGCAGTTTGTTCCTACACCCTGCGCTCCTCAGTGCTGTCCTGGGTAGAGTGACAGTCTGTGCGCTCTAAAAAGTCCATAATTAGTCTCGAGTGGCACCCCATTTCATCTCTCTCTCTCTCTCTCTAGATTCAAGATTCAAAGAAGCTTTATTGGCATGATATTTTTTTTACATTGCCAAAGCACAGGAAAATTAAATATAAACATGCACAAATACAAGTCCACTTGATTCTGTGTGCTCTTCTCTTGGTGTCCATGTCTGTCTTTGTCTGCCCGTCTCTACCGTGAGCTTGTGATCACTGAGTCTGTACATGGTCAAGACTTTTCTTAATTTAGGGTCTGATACGGTTGTGAGGTATTCTGCCAGTTTATATTCTCTGTTTAATGACAGATAGCATTCCAATTTACTTTGCTGAGCAGTTGCTGCTGTCCAGTGTTTGAGATATTTCTCTTTTTGTGTTTTTATCATTTGGTTTAGTCTGGCTGGGGTTTGGGGTTGGCTTGGGCATGTTTTGGGTTGTAGAGTTAGTTCTGAGATTCAATTCAATTCAATTTTATTTATATAGCGCTTTTCACAATGTGCATTGTTCCAAAGCAGCTTTACAGGAGCAAATAAGAAAAACACAGAAAGGTAAAACACAGCACAGTGCATGGTGTTTATAGACCAAGCAAGATCATTATAATAAATAATATCTAATAAATAAATGAATAAATAAATAAATAAATGCAGTCTCCCGGTGAGCAAGCCAACACTGCACTGCTCTGCTGTGGCGAGGAACCCAAACTCCAATGATGAATAATGGAGAGAAAAAAAAACCTCGGGAGAAACCAGGTTCAGCCGGGAGGGCCAGATCTCCTCTGACGTGTCATAGCTGCACTCAGTGACCCCGACCAAAGCCACCGAGCAACGTCCACGAAGAACAGGGAGAGCCCACGAGCCGCGACCCAGGAAGCCTGGGGGTTGGGTTCTGCAATTTTATAGCTCTTTTTTTATTTGAATTATTAGAGGAAATAGTCCTAATTCTCTCTCTCACTCCCTCTCTCTCTAAGCTTTATTACGAGTATGAATTAATCTTTAATTCAAGAGATAAATTTAAGTATGTTTTATGACTGTCGACAAAATTAATTGATTTAAAGAGTTAGTTAATTGATTTTCATTTGCTTCGTAGAAAACAGATAACAGAAAGACAATCCAGTTGGTGTTCCTGTATCTTAGCTGTGTTTAATAACAGTGGTTTGATCGCAGGGAACACATACACTGATAAAAAAAATGATTCATAGCTTGAATGCACTGTCGCTTTGGATAAAAGCATCTGTCAAGTAAACAAATATGTAAATGTAAATGGGTTGACAAATATACCGTGCATGTGTCCTGTGGTGTGACATATAGCAAAAAATTATAGAAAAAAAACTAACAATGAAGATCAATCTCTCTTAAGCTATTTTATATTATAAATATAACAGTTTATGTTATTTCTTTGTTGTGCAGTTTCTTGTTTCTTGTCTGAAACCATGATCACCATGTTTTTAAAAAGCTATGATAAAAGTAGCTTTAAAAACTTTGGAGCAAAGTCTGAAAAGTCTTAAGTGTTTTCTCCGTTGTGCTTTGTCTAATTGATATTGAGCGCAGGAATACATCTTCTGTGAACGCTTATTGTGTGCTGCCCGAGGTTTGGTCTGGTCTGGTTAGGCCTATTGCTTGGAATATCAGCAGGGTTTGTGTTTACTGCGTATTTGCAGAAACATGCTTCACCTTTAGGTGGAACTTCAGTTTTAAAAAACACTGATGGCGTGACGTTGTGGACAGGCTGAAGACAGGCACGGAGACAAACGGAGGTAGTGTAATCCAATTTATGAGGGTAAGTGAGCAAAACGAACATCCAAGGGTAACAAGAACGGGTACAAATCCAATGAAACTTAAGAACAGGTAACATCCATAAAGCAAAAACGAGAACAGGTAAACATCCAAGGAGCAGGGCTAAGATACGGGTAACAAGGCACATGAACAACAAGACCAGATACAAGATTCCACATACGTAACTTCAATAACCCACAATGAACAAAGGCAAGGTGAGTGTATTTGTAGTGTCCGGGTAATGAGTCTGATGGCAGGCAGGTGCAGAGACAAAAACGAAGGACAGGTGAAACAGTCATAATAAGGGAGCGTGTACAAATCAAAGTCCATGGGCAAAAATGGGGAAAACCAGGCAAGGGACCAACGTGAGTGCTACAGTATGCCCCCCTTCCGGAAGGCGCGAGCTCGCGCCGAACAAAAAACAGGGAGGGGGGGTGGGCGTCCTGGAGACTCATGGGGGACCTGGGGAACATGACTGGGAGTCTCTAGGATGTCGCCACGGTGCCGGTAGTTCGGGAGGCCTGGAGGGAACCGGCCGCACCCGAAGCCTGAAGGGTGCCGGCCGCTCGGGAGGTCTGGAGGGTAATGGCCACACCGGAGGTTTGGAGGGTGCCGGCCGTACCGGAGGTCTGGAGGGTGCTGGGTGTTCGGGCGGCCATGGGAGTGCAGCACGTACTGGGAGCCCGACAGTTAGTGGATTCGGGAACGGGGCCGTGGCGTAGGGAGACAAGGAACAGGGGCTAAAGGCTGCTGTGGAGGTCTGGCTGGGGAAGCAGCGGTTGACAGAGGCTGCTGTAGAGGTCTGGCTGGGGAAGCAGCGGTTGACAGAGGCTGCTGTGGAGGTCTGGCTGGGGAAGCAGGGGCTGACAGAGGCAGTGGCGGTGTTGCCGGGGCAGCAGGGGCTAATGGATGCCGTGGTCGTGGTAAAGAGGCATGCTAGCATTACCACCACCACGGCACTAGAAGCAACCTTGCTCTTCCCCGGTTTGAAGGTCTGGAGCGGTAGTACCGGGATGGCCACAACAGACCGGTACTGCGCCCCCCCAAAAAAATCCAGGGGAGGCCTCCCGGTCGTCACTACCGCCCAGACACACGCCACCGCCACTGCCAAGGTTGCCACAGTGGCGACCTCGGGTAAGTCCGTTGGGACTGGGCTGGAGGGTCCTGAGGAGAGCTCAGGGAATGCTTCTGGGAAGCAGATAGCCGACGACTCTGGGAGTTCTGGAAGGCCAGACGGGACCGGCTCACAGATCTCTGGCAGGCCGGATGGGTCTGGCTCGAGGATCTCTGGCAGGCCAGCCGGGACCGGTTCGTGGATCTCTGGAAGGCTGGCGGAAACCGGTTCTAGGATCACTAGCGGGCCGGACGGGACCGGCTCGCGGATCTCCGGAAGGCTGGTGGAAACCGGTTCTAGGATCACTAGCAGGCCGGACGGGACCGGCTCACGGATCTCTGGCAGGCCGGACGGAATCGGCTCGAGGATTTCTGGCAGGCCGGCCGGGACCGGTTCGAGGATCTCTGGAAGGCTGGGGGAAACCGGCTCTAGGATCACTGGCAGGCCGGACAGGACCGGCTCGCGGATCTCTGGAAGACCTGACGGGGCTGATTCGAGGATCTCTGGAAGACTGGGCGGGACCGGCTCACAGATCTCTGGCAGGCCGGACGGATATTCCCCATGCTTATAAAGAGATATTATATATTTGCCAAGGCAAGGTTTCATTTATTTATTTCATTTTTGAGCCTTATAAAAGACAAGCATGTGGAAAACCAAAGAACGCTTGAAACTTCAAAGAAAAATCTGTTTTTTATTTTTTTATTTTTTGTCATCCTCGTTTGTAATCAAACTCTAGAAAGTACAAGGCAGGTGGCTCATCATTCTGTGGTTCAGTCTGTCCGCTTGTTTGTTCATTAAAATCAGGATTGGCAGATTGTGTTTGTTCGCATCCTGCAACTGAGGTTAACTTTTTAATGACTTGTGGGATTTTGAGGAAATATGAAAGTCCCCTGTCCTCTCTGCTTTGATATTATAGGATTTGACATATTGCCTTAAAGTAACTCTGAAGTTATTTTGCAAGTATGTAGAAAAAAGCCAGTGACATTTATTTTGTTTGATTCACTGTTTGCTTAAATAAGTTCATGTAATCAAATGGGCAAAAAGCATTTGCTTTATTCTTTCGGCATGATACAATTGTTTTGCATTTCAACTACAGCGGTTTGTTGGGAACACACCATTTTACTGTCTGCAATAAGTTTCAGAATCCTGAGACTCCTATGAGCCAAGGCCAAAATCTATTGATAGCTACAACTGACGATCTTCGCCGATAGTCAAAATTCTGCCAATGTTGGAAGTTTTAAGGCACAGTCCTGCAGAGTGGCTTCTTTGTCACTTCTTGCATGTGTCCGTTTTAGTGATTGTCATACAGTCTGACATGGCTTAAAGATGGGATCTAATAGTAACGGTCTATTACACATTTTTGTTTGCTTTGCTTTACTAAACAAACTATTTATGCTTCAACCAGACGCTAAATTTACTGACATTTCACTGTATTAAGCAAGTCCTTGTGACGCTCAAGTGCAAACAACACCACCTTTCTTTGTAAATTAGGAACATTACAGATTGCACTTTTATTTACAAAGCTGACTGCCATTCGCCTGTTGTGAATAGCATCATACTATTACTGAAAGCACATTTGTAGCTTTTCTGTTAATCATGATAGCAGTTATTCATCAACCAGAATATATCCAGATGTGTTGTGTTGCCCGTTAAGAAATGTAACCTTTAAATATCTGCTTTATTTTTGTTGATCCATCGCATCCACTATAGTCCATCATAGAGACAATGCCGTAAGTTCATCTATGTGACATTAGACATGTTAAAGATGATATATTTGTAAGGATTTTGTTAAAAAGATGGTGTCTGATAAGTTGTTAAAAACAAGCTAGCAGTGATGCTAATAGCCATTATAGCTGCTACTACAGCGAGAACAACGGTGATTGTTTGTTACAGACATTTAGAATTGGATGATTAATCAAGACGTAGACATTGAATATTGTTGTATTGTTTTATTACAGTTCTGACCGCAACATGTTAATGATGAAGAGTGACAGTAAATGATCAACCTTACTACGACTCTTCATTGGCTACGGTTTAACTTGGTGTTTAGTCAGAGTTTCAACACACTGCACAAGAACACTACACGTGTAGTCTTGTGCACTAAAGCTGATTCAGGTGCCAATATTGCAGTGATGGAACGATGCTGTACAGTCTCAGCAACGTTTGTGGCAGTCATCCCTTACGACCCAACACTTTCTTTGGATGTTACCTGATATGCATAATTCCTTTAGTAATTAGGCCACCAAAACAGAGCAGACAGCACATGCAAATTACTAATGTGTGAATTCTCCCTCAAATCCACCTTTTTTTACATCTGACTTTGTGTTATAATATTACACTAATCCAACCACACAATCGTCGATTTTCGCCCCAGCTTCCAAGCACACAAAATGCATCTCATGACAACAATGTGAACCACCTCTCTGTTCACCTACAATCCTGTGTTTGCCCCCTGCTCAGCAAGGCAATTAAGCACACGATTCGTGCCCTGTAGCTACTAGGCCTTTTGCAACGCAGTGCACCAGAATGCTCAAGGCGCATTATTACCCTGTAATTCTGTACCACCTGCCTAGTCTTAACGATTAACTAATTGGCTTTGTGCGTGTTCTGAAACTATAAAGAAATTAGCCACTTTATGACTCTATGATATCAATGCTGGTAAATGCTCAGCAGAGGAGAAAATCTACAAGCGGCATATAGTGTTTCTCTTGTGTGCTTTAATACAGTAATAAATCTCTCATTATGTCTCCTTCAGGATTTAGGAATAGGAATAATTTTTTTGATTATTTACTTTAAATAGTTCTGTCCATTTTATGTTTCAGTCATACTTGTGTATTTTTTGTAATGCATTTACATTTACAAACTTTCTGTTGAAGCCGTTTGTGTTGCCTTTATGTATTACTAACTGAGTAAGCAAACCCTTAATAGAATCCTCTTAAATCCAATGCGGACTAATAATTCATCTGGGCTATTAGAAACCATGTAAAATGAATAAACACTTAATTATGGGAGTCATCAGTCAGTGATTTAAGTAACTTTTGCTGGAGTGGTTTATTTACTGGTTTTTAAAAGCCACATGAGCTGTTAACTCATGAACCACTGTGATTGGAGCACAGGGTTGAAAACCGGTTCACTGATTTGTTGATCCACATCTTTCAGATGAACTGGTTGACTAATGGGACTGAATCTCAGTTTCCTCACACGAAGTGTCAGATGATTTCAGAAGACTTGGGGTATAGCTTGCAAGTCATGTATTGTTATATTGTTTTTATTGCCGCTTTTTAATAGAGATGGTCTCAATAAATGTTGTATAGAAAAGTGCAACATGTAGATTCTACTAAATTTCCTTTTCTGTTTTACAGGGAAAAAAAATTCATTTTGACCAAACCTTTGCTTTAACTATGAATTCTTCAACGTTTGTGTTTTAATAAATTGTTGTCAACCTTTTATTCATCTGTTTTCAAAGTTACAATAAAGTCATTAGTTGTTCTGGACAAGTACTGTGTACAATAAAATGCTTCTTCACAGACTATAGAAATGACAAAAGACAGCTCTCCTAGTTACACAAAATGTACATCCAGAAGCAGGCAAACAATTGCAAAAAAGTAGTTTGAGAGACAAGTATCAATATTGATAGGTAAAAAATCTTGCAGTAACGTATACAATCCTATATATTTTTCCAAATAAATTTGTTTTGATTCTAAAAGATTTTGTGGAAATATAATTTGTCTGAATGCCATTAGAATGAGGTGTTGGGATTGATCTGCAGAAACTACATTTCACGTCAGATTTTGATTCCTCTATTTTCTCTGTAGCTAACAATCAGAAAGCCATTACCTTGCCTAATTGTTGACAGCTAACAAGTGAGAAGAATACTATTTTCCCCAAGAGTTGTTGCATTCCTGATGTGCTCTTGCTCTTTTGCACACCTCAAACTAACACTTTCATAACTGTTAATTAAGACTTCATTAATGACACTGGAGATTTATTTTTACAGCACAAAGTAATTCCTTTGTAAGTAAAATTGTTGTTGATGGTTAGATGAATGGGTGGATATTGAATGTGGACTGCTGTATTTTGAAAGGGTAATATTAGGAAGGAATGATCGCCACAATATGCAGTGTTGGGAACTGGTAAGATGTTGATGATGTTTTGCTTATGACGATGATTGTGATGTCAGTAATAAATTATAAATGTCAATTTGTGTGTATAGGGTAACTGTACACTGAAGCCAGAAATGGCTAATAACTTAATTCAAAGATTGATGCCTGAGGAGGTGCCCACAGTGTCCTTTATCTGCTCACACACATTTACGTATAGCATATCAAAAAGGGGACACGTGAGACCTCTATTTTTTTTTACATATGGTTTGAATACATACAGTATAAATAACTCTTTTTTCATAAATACATAATTTTATAACAAATGTATTCTCAGAGTTTTGCAGTGCACACACATACATATTTCTTTTGGTTTCATGGTGAGGACTTTTCTTGCACTTTAATGTTTTTTGGACTAATCTAATTATATTTTTGTGGCTACCCCTAAAACTTCCCCCTCAGAGAAACTTTCTGCATTTTTATTCCGTTTTATTCCAAGTTATTTTCCTCATGGGGGCCGTTCGGGTCAAGCCTTACATACACAACAAATATGATGCTGTTCTTTTATAAAATAAGCAGTGTTAGGTGGCTCTCGGAATCAGTTTATGAACTTTACACCAAGACTCAAGAGCTTTCCAGAAGCAAAACACAGGGCTAAACATTAGTTGTGGCAGTAACCCTTGCAAATGAAAAGAATCCTGCATGCTCATCAAGAATTTAAGAGTGTTTGTTGTTTTAAAGACAAAGATGGTGAATAATAGTGGAGCAGGAATACGTTCGGGGGTTTTCCTGGCTCAAAATTAGGCGGAGATGGTGCCATATTTAATAACCATATGAAGGAGAAACTTTTTTTCCTCACTTTTAACTATTTAGTCCACTATTTAGGCCAAGTTGATTAAACTAGCAGCTATAGCTTTTATTGTGTCTTTCAATATATTTGAAAGTATTACCTCATGCCAGTCAAAACCAATTGATTCAAAACTGAATGATTGTGTAGGTGCACTCTAAAAAAAAGCCGTAAAAATAGGGCACAATATACTGTATTAATATGAAGGAATTTTCCGTGTTCATTTTTACAGTTGTTTTACCTGTATTTTACATTTTGCACTGCATTCATTTGCATTTTAGCATTAATGGAAATGTCTGTAAAATAAAGGAAAATGTACTGGTAATTTTCTGCCAGTACTTTATCTGTTTTTTACGGGATTTTTTTTACAGTGTGTTTGAAGGAACAGTTCACCCAAAAATGAAAATTCTGTCTTCATTTACTCACCCTCTTGTTCAAAATCTGTATACATTTCCTTGTTCTGATGAAAACAGAGAAAGCTATTTGAAAGAATGCTTGTAACCAAACAGTTGTTGGCCACCTTTGACTACCATAGTAGTAAAAATGTATAAGGCTAAATGTCTTTGTTCTGTTGAACACAAAAGAAGATATTTTGAAGAATGTAGGAAAGCAAACAGTTATGGGGCACTTTTGATTACCATTGTCATTTTTCCTACTTTGGTAGTCAATGTAGGAAAGATTTGTTTGGGGTAAATTGTCCCTTTAAATTAACAGCAACTTAACTTGTCACGTGTCCATCAATTATTTGTATTGTTTGTGCTAAATCTTAATAACCAGTCTTATTAAATGAGCAAAGCTCACTCACGTCCTCTGTTTTGCAGTTCACTTACTGTAGCTGTGTGTTTATTTCAGTCCTAATTTCAGGAAACTATTACATGACAACAAAACATTTGGTGACAGCATTTCAATCTGAAACCACTTTAAAGTGTTTGGTTAGAAATAAATGGCTAATACTGCCGTGTTTGATTTGATTGCTTTCTTAAATGCAGCATTTGCAAGAATTTTAGGTTTTTAGGCTATGGCACGGGTCGACCTTGGGCAAACTTTAAGTAAGGGATAATGTACAGGCAAGAAATAAGCCCAGACAGTGTGATCAGGACCTGACATGAAGCGGAGGATCTTGTATCACACTGAAGGGGCTTATTTCTCGATAACAGCTGGCTGCTTGTACATTATCCCGCTTATTTCACGGCTACTTGCCACATGAGCCACATTATCTGGGAATAACGAACCTGCAAATGTCACGACTGGCCAATCAGAATCAAGCATTCCAATGAGCCGTGTAATAAAGAGTTTTACAAGAATTAAATAACGTACCTCAGTTTTTAATCAATCAATGCACTTATTTACAAACAAAATACGTTCGAGTTGTATCATTGTTGTAAGGCTGTCATAGACAATTTCTGAAAATCCCTTCTTGGGAAATGGGAAGTGATGGAAAATATTGTCAGTCATACGTCAATGTTTGATATTGCGATCATTGTGTAAAAATCCCTGTTGACAGTGTGTTTTAGTAACGTACGTATGACAACAATGTCAAAACCCATATGGGAACTGTTGCTTAGCTAATGTGCAGTATATGTTTCATAAACATAATATCACATTATATACATAGCTTAACACATTGTCTCACGTTTGTTTACCCAGGCTCACTCTGACAAACCCCATCGTGCTATGAATATCAATGAAAAATCCTGCTTATTCGGTGAGCTATCAGAGACAGCTTCCACCCCAAAATATCCAAACTTTATCTTTGCATATCGTTTTATATGAATTTGCTTACTGGCATCTCTCCTGTCAACCAATGCAAGACAACACAATATGCTGGGGAGATTATATACTGTGCGTGCAGCAGTGGCATGAATATACTGTATATATATATATAAAATCACATGCATTTTATTTTGGTTGGTAATGTTATTCATTTGTTGGTAATGTTATTAAACTTGTATAACATTATTGCAGTTACTTCTCACTTTTTTACGTTTTGTCATATACTGTAGTGGTGGCGGTTGACACACGTGCCCAGACATATTGAGGAGTGACATTTTCTGCTAGGCGGTGAATTAAGGTTACAAAAGGGACGCAACTAAAACAATGTACAGAGAGGTAATGTCTTAATGTAATACTTGTGATTAGATTAAGTACAATAGCAAGATTGTCCTATGCGTCTAGTGTGTTAGATATTCTCAGAAATCTATGCTGTTATTTCTTTGCAGTTTTTGGCAAACCAAACCATAATTTAAATCCAGGCAGATGCACTGACCCCCAACAAGGACTGGCTACGAGCTCACCATCCTAGAGTGTTGGAATAAGACATTATTCAAATGGTTACAGATGAAGCAGCATATTTTCTCCTTTCCCACCCTCAGCCAGACAGCATGTATTTTACAGAGGGAAAAAAAATGAACCAAAGAAACACATATAACAGAAGGCTCGCTAAAGCAGTTGTTTTTCCACAGGAGAACAGCAAGATTAATGTCTTTATTCACCAATGGATACTTGGCCGCTTCAACTATTAACACATGCCTTTTATGGCAGTAGTATTTTTGACTGGCATCTTTGAGCTTTCATTTGAATTATTTAATAGAAGGCTCTATTTTTTGAGTGGAGCGAGAGATTGTTGGGGGGTATGGGACAGAAATGTGTTTGTTTCTCAGTGCCTGTTTTTTGTTCACTTGTGGAATACAATTTAAATTTTGGGTTCTCTGCCTTATCCTCTTATCTCTCTTTTTGTTGCTGCAATGTCTTTTGCTCGGTCAGCTGGGTATTCCCAAAGCATTTGAGTCTCTGGTTCTTAAGTACAAGACACATCAAAATACAGCACTAATCTTTAGATTTATATTATATATATATGTTTTTCATTTCTATTTTTAATTTCCTTTGTTGGTATATGACTGTAGTGTGTCATGGAGTCAGGTATTTTGGACAGAATGTTACTATTATAGTGATTTTTGGATTCATTTGTGGAAGGCTGTTTTTACAAAGCCTGAAAACAAATTGTAACAATATCTGTGAAAACTCATCTGAAGTCAATTCAACCAGATCTCACAAGAATTCATAACTATTTTATGAAGTGGCTTTTTCGCATAAATTTGTCGTTGTAAATCGTACAAAAACATACCACTCCTAACCCCGTCTCTAACCCTGACGTCACTGGCATAAAAGCAAATCGTATTAAACTGTACGAATGAGATCGTACAAATTCGTACGAATTAGCCAAAAGTAGTAGCCACATCGTAAAATACGATATTACGAAGTTACGTTTTTGTGGTGAGATTGTGTTGGTCATTTTTGTGATCGACTGTTTTCTACATCAAATCATCCTATATAATGTAATGAACATTTTGTGAAAATAGAATCATTAATTAATATTAAGCAAAAATTTCCGAAATTGAAATCATAGTAAAATTGATGCTGGAAATCAAACTTTGATACTTATCATTTCATTTTTAAACTTTAGCCTGGTTTCAACCCAGACTTTATCACAATTGTTTACTTACTGCTACAACTTTGCATTAAAGCTGAAAGTATTTCCTCTGGGAAATTTTGGTGTCATCCAGAATCCACAAACCTGCATATCCTTTACAACTTCATCTCTGGATGAAGTACTCTCTTTTCACAGCTGATGGATGTAACTGCTCTGAACATTAGTTTAAAGTTTTCCACTAGGCATAAAAAATCTGTTGAAATGAAATTAACATTCTGTGAAGTGTTATTTTAGTTTTCATTTTACTAAGAGGGAAATCTAGCGTTTTCTGTCTATTTCTTCATTTGCAGATTTGTAGAAATGGAGACAGTGTTTTGTGCTGGTTTTGGTCGAAAATGAATTCTATGGTAAAGATTTAAAATATGGTTAAGGGTTTTTAGAATGATAGCCACTATAGTCACACGATAAGGTGCATGAAGGAGACAGCTGATCGAAGTGGCGAGTCTTAAAGGTGACATAGGAAGAACCTGTGCAGGATTTGAAGAATACAGCGAATGACGGGTGGTTTAAATGTATGGAAAGATGTAGCGCTTTCATTACATTCAGTGTCCAAGCATGAGCATTAAAGCCCCCGTTTACACCAGGTATTACCATCCATCCAGAGTTAATATGACATCCAATCACAAGCAGTCAGTAAAGCACATTTGATGTGCATGTTAATACCAGGGGTAAACCACAGTCTGTCTCGGCTGACCACCTGAGATAGATGTTAATAACAGGTTTGGGATATAGGCTAGTAACAGTTGAGAAGTACAGCCATGTTACCCTGACATTTGTGTCAATCATTTTTGCAACAACTGTAGGGCTTGAAAATAAAGCCATTACCCAACAGATGGTATCTCTGGGATTCGAAGATCTATTTGAATCCTAGGCACTCCTTTCAAGCGTAAAATAGCTGCTTTAACTGAGGAAAAACAACGGCTTACTGTCAGCTTGCTCTTGTTCAACTTCTCTTCGAGTAAAGAACCTCCGCTCTTCTGCTAATTCTCTGGAGCTCCACACCTAAGATGTTTTTCTTTACTTTATTCTTGGCATTAGAATTTCATATGTGACAGTTTTACTTCGCAATGCAGCCCTATAAAGCAAACTAATACTTTCTCTGACCAGGAACAGAGGATTTTGTTTGTGCCGTAGCATTAAATATTGTATAAAGCAATGTGCACCGAACTTTTGTGCAGTATGTGTAAACAGCTCAGAATTTGGACAAAACCCATTGACTTGCATTGGTTTTGTGTCCATACTATAAAATTGAATTGGAACGTCGTTGTTTGGTTACCGACATTATTCAAAATATCTCCTTTTGTATTCTGCAGAAGAAAGAAAGTCATACAGGTTTGCAATGACAAGAGGGTGAGTAAATGATGACAGAATTCTTTATTTAATAAAAGCGACTAAATTTTGTTAGTCATATGCAGATATTTAAGTCAATAAACATATATAATCTTCCACTGAGCTGTTAACTGCTGTATCCAGATCGTAAAGTGTGTTAAACTCAGGAACCCTATCACACTCATCGTATGAGCCACTTTTATGATACTTTTGTGGTTCTATATCTTGCCATTTTAGTACTCGACAGCTCAGTCTTCATTCAGTTTTATGACATGGAAAAGAGTAGGATGAAAAAAGTCACCTTAAGTTATATTGAAGTTTTCAAATCTTTGTTTGGCATAACCATTTTTGATGTACTGTAGGTCATCCCTGAGATATTCCCAGGACAAATTGACTGGCCAAATAAAACCACCTCTAGAATGGATCACACGTCTGTCTAGTTTGGAAGAGACATGAGGTCTTGGCGAAATGCTTGACTGACCACACATCTGACCTTGTACGCTTTCCAGCAAATCTCTTCTTGCTTTTGGCACATCCTGAATTGTGCTATTTGAATGTTGATCACGCATCGCTCTTGACCATTCTCAAAAACTGTTTAAATACTGTGTTCAATTGAAAAACTACAATAAAAATTTTGATTTTATGTAGTTGAAATAGCTATCCTAAAGTAAAATTATCTTACATTGTCATCTCTGATGCGAGTCTGTGTTTGCATAGGTTTAGGATCGACCAAGTTTGTTTGAGTGATGCAGATCACATTCTTTTGCGAATAATGCAAGTAGTTCTTTTGTAGACCACAGACTACTCAGATGTTTTGAGTTAAAATTGATCGAGTGTAATGACAACAAAACTTTGAAACAGATTCCAAATATAAAGATTTAATTAGAAGTTTAATTACATCCTGGTGGTAAGTTAATGATGATTCTATTATCCAGTCTCCTCCCATTTGTATTATAAGATACATGTCTATGAAATAAAAAATAAAATAAAATAAATTGACCTTTAATCAATCAAATTGTAATAAATATAATCAATTTACCTTTAATCAAATCACATTATTTGTTTTTTAAAATAAATAATTAGATCAAATAAAAATATGAAAATTACATAATAAATAGTATTAAAATAATAAATAATAAACATTTAATAAAAATAATGCAAATTTACTGAAAGCATTAACTAGAGTATTACAGGTAGCTCCTGTAAATGACAAGGGTCACAGAGATCAGCCAATAACAGTGCTAAAAATGAATGATTGAAAATATAACTTTTTTACCGATTCGGAAACAGCAATGATTTTTATTTAATACCGTGAAAAGGAAAAAGGTTATTTTTGATGCGTGCCTCTCCTACCCTTGACCTAATCTGGTCTCTCCTCTTTATCTCCCTCTATCTGCCTCCAATCACCTAACCTCATCTACCAGATAAAACCACCAGACTGATAAGAGAAGTGGATGTCATGCTAGAGGGCCGGGTGGGAGGGGAAAACCAATGAATTGGGCTTGGAGTTTAAACGGGTCTCATAAAACGTCTGGATGTTGAGGCAAAATCACACTTTACATTACTGGGTGGGAGTCTCCTCAGGGGAGCACAAGAGGCTTTTGGTGGATGAAAAGTACACCTCGAACGGGAAGAGTGTGGTATAGAAAAAAAATCTGGATGACCCGATTTTGTAAATTTGGCCCAGGGGAATAGAAAGAAAGTGAGTGAAACAGAAAAGTCACAGATTTAGCAGATGCATTTGGGGAATGTGAAATCACACCTCATTTTCTCCAGCGTCGGCTAAATAAAATAATAAAATTTATCATTGTGGCAAACAGTGAGAGGAGAGCCAAAGAGAAACTTTTCACCCTTCAGCACGTTATAGCGTTCTCGTTCTATAAATCCTCTAAGACAAATACTTTTTAAAATGCCCTGAAAACACAGATCCGGCAGAAGTGTTTAAGGTTCATTTGGAGGGCTTATTGGAATATCCCGAACAAGATTACAGTCTCTCTCTCCTGTTTTATTGTCAGAGTCAGGCATTTCTGAAGCTTTAAGTTGGATCAGTTGTTGCCGCATTGGTGGGGTGAATTAAGGTCAGGTCGGCCAACTTGATCAAGACCAGATTAGATGGGAGACAGACAGACAGTCTGCGAAACAATAGTCAGAGACCTCTAGATAGATAAGCAGTACAGGTTCCTGACCCCCCAACATTTGTTAGATATTTCACAAAACACATTTTCCCCACACTAAGCTGATCGCCACTCACTTGTTCTTAGATGTATGCATTGTGACACAGACTTTTAAATTGTTCATTCGTATAATAACACCATACATATTGAACGGGTTTTGTGTGCCGTGATCCACAGCGATATTGATTTAAAAACATGCATGCCATGAGAATTCTTCCAATAAATTCTGACCGTGCTGCACAGCGTTTGCATAACAGGAGCAGAGGGAGCCAATCCCAAAAGGAGCAGTAGTTCACTATTTCCCGGTATGCGGATTGACACGATGCTTCTGTCTAATGATGGCCCTCATGACAGAGTTGAGAGATCCATTTGAACTATAATGGTGCCTGTGACAGTGGGGACTCAAACATGCCTGAGGTTATTTCACTCTACATACCACAGTTATAAAAGCTGTAATGAAATACTTAAACGGAAATATATGCAGTTAAGAGAGGTAATGAAAACATATAGCTACTACCAGCAGTCTTATTGGTTTATTTTATAAGTTTGTTCCAGGAAGGTTTATCAAACCTGGATTAAACTGTTAGCTTTTCTATGAAGCTTAAAGGGATAGTGTTTACGAACAAGAAAATTCTGTCATCATTTACTCACCTTCTTGCCATTTCAAATCTGTATGACACAGGATTTTTAAGAATGTTGGTAACCGAACAATGACGGTACCCATTGACTTGCATTGGTCTTGTACAATAAAAGTGAATGGGTACCGCTGTTATTCGGTTACCAACATTCTTCAAAATATCTCGACTATCATGTTTGGGTCAATTTTATAGTAGTTGCTTGGCTGGCACAAGGCCCACAGTTATGACTTTTAACAACAGAGACTAAATTACAGACCCTTTTAATCCCTTGTTGTTCAATTTCAGTTATTTTCCTTCCTATCAAATTTTGACAGTAATGATACTGCCTCACGTTTTCATTCTTTTTCAGCACTTCTACAATTTAAAAATCATTAAGGAAAACAAACTAATTTGGTAGTGCATGAGCAAAAGTTAACAATCTTTTGATCTGCCACATGTCTTGTGTCTTACTTTGGTAAGCAGCGAGAAATTCCCTTGAGGTTGGAGTAGGCTAGCGGTGTGCTGAAATCTTTAATGCGATACACTGCCAGATGTTCCTGATGAGGAAGAGCCGAGCACCGGTCCTGTCGTTTCGGAATAAATTTCTCCATCCTTGTTCCCTTCAGTGGATGTATCACACACATTTGCACACACATTTTGGCGTAAGGCTCCTCCATCGCACATAAAGCACTCATTTAAAATCTATACTGAAGAATATAATCGCAACAAATTAGCTTGCAGTAGCAGGATGCCGGTTCAGGGAAATGAATGCCTGAGGCCATTTCCACACACTGCATTCAGTCCTGTCAGTTGTCTATGTGTGTGTAGAAAAAGAAGAAGAGGCAAGTAAACTGTAAAGCAAGTGATGCAGCAAGTAATCATAGAGAGGTCTTTAGTTTTAAAGGGTTTTTAATTAACTTTGCTGTCTTACTGTATAATTTAAGTGGAAGGAGAGCATTCGGGTCATTATGAAAAAACTGTTGACTTCTGGCTTACCAGATGAAAAAAACTAAACTAAAACGAACATTTTTAGACTGAATGAAAATGTCAATAAATATCCAGTAAAGCTGATGGTAATTATTTAGCAACTTCTCAATGATGTTTACGGTTTCAGTTTGAGTTTCATTATTTTATTCAATTAAAAATCTTTCACATGAAGAACATTAAACACAGACATGTGTAAATAGCATTACGGGTAAACCATCACGTGGGCAAGCAGCTTCTTAAAGGGATAGTTCACCAAAAATGAAAATTCTGTCATTTACTCACCCTCGTCATTTCATACCTGTATGTCATGATCCTGCCTCTTCTTGTCATGATTTTCTAGTCTAATGGCAGGATCATGACAGACCCACGTGTTTAGTGTAGAGAGACACACATGACATTAGGTGTGTTCGACTTGACGTGGCGCAGATCGATCGCAGATCGATCAATCTGACTTGAAACAGTGAATGCCGGTTAGAAATTTTGTCTGACTTGAAACGGCGCCGACGCAACACATGACTTTCACAGTCGGCTTGCTCAGCCGGCGCAGCATCTCAGGAGCGGCTGCACCAGGCTGTGATGACGACATAGCTTTTCATGATTGGCTAGACAACGATCACGTGCGTTTCGGGTTTATTATAACACCCTCAGTTCAACTGATACTTATTAATGCATGTTTTTAAAACAGCTAAAACTCTGTTCGTACAAATATAATAAACATGTTATTTTGTGTTGTTTAATAAAATAAAAATGAAATGAATACAGACTCCGTTGGTAATTTAATAATATATTCTTATGTTTACCATGATTTTTAGGCACACAGTGTTAAGCAGCACATAACATTTGCAATATGAAGAGTTTATGGTTGCTACTTTTTAATTTAAACGTTTGTTTATTGGACAAATCCAGTATTCTAATCCACTTCAATCGCACTTTGAAAAGGAAACACAGTGGGAATGTCACTACTGCAAGCAGCAGGCTTCTTTTTCGACTCCTCCATCTACTGCAAGCGGCTAATCTCGCCGATCAGTCTGCGCAGCGCCGCATGAGCTCAAACACACCTATTGTTTGTTTTGGCGAGCCATGTGCTCTCTCCGGTCTCGTCCTTGGCCCTGCCCCCTCATTTCCTCTTTTAGCTTCCAGCCTGTTTCTCATTACCCACACCTGCCCATTGTTAAAGCAACAACGAGTAACTTTTGCTTACTGTTGCCCCACGTGGTTGTTTAGCGGAATTGTCTGTATGCAGTGTCGTAAAAACTGTCGCAAAGATTTCCCGCTGCAGCTCAATACACGTGAGTGTGTTTACTAAGCCGACGGACCCAGATATGTCGTTCAAACTATGTCCACCGATCAGGTAAAGTAGTCTTCTATACTACAACCTCAAAGTAGACTCGGGGGTAGTCGCTGATTGTTAGAAGTTAGCACAGAGCGTGCTACATGGAACATTTGTATTTATCCGAAACACAACGCATGGACTTGAATGTGTTTTGTAACCTATAGTACTTTTCTTTTGTTATTATATCGGAAGTCACTAAACACAATCGCGACCAGGCGTTGTGTTTTGTGTAATATATGTAATAACTACAGTCAACTCGGTATGAAAACAGCGCATAGCATGTATATATATATATATAACAACAACATTAGCCTAATCAACAACTGAACTGTTCAACATTCACGTGGTTTACTGGTCTGAACAAAATAATCTGCTACTTTTTACCACAACACGTTTAGTGTGGTTGTTTAGTCTTTATTTACAAGCACTACACACATTCATGACGAGACACGACAACATGCTAGCTATCGACACCGGCAACCATTTATTATCTCTCAGCTACCTTACGCTTATAAAGTGCGAACCGGTGTTGCGCCAATGACACAGACTAATAACAAATATGTTCAAAAGTACAGGACAGTAACAAAAAATGTACAAATAACACTTACAAATCCAGGAGCCGGACCGCTAGGTCTGCATCCGTTTTGCCATCCGTTGCCTCTTGCTGCTCCCGCCACCGAGTGTAAGCCCGTCCGATATTGATTCGTGACCGGCCTCGTGTCCGATCACTCTCTGGCTTTCTTTTCTTTGCTTCCTCCGACAAAACCCTCTTTGGTTTTTTGGCTGGCTCTGCCATGGTGATGTTTTGGATAGTTTCGTCTTACTGTTAGCTCTGCTGTTGGCCAACTTCTCCCAGGCTACGACTAAAACGTGACGTATGCCGTAAAGCAGGGGATAGGTGGGGCTTGTACCGACCAGAACACCAAAGTTACAAGTGCAATTTCAGCCGATAGGAGGCTGCTTAGGTAGTAATGGCAGTCAAATTCATCCAGTTAAAAGTTGACCTACCACTAAAAGAATTTTAGAGACATTATTTTAAGGTCAAAAAGTTACTCGTTGCCACTTTAACTTCCCTTTTTAGTTCCCTTATTTAATGTCCTTGTGTTTGCTGTCCTGTGCTGCTTTGTTGTGTTTGTAACCTGTGCATACCATTTGTGAATCCCGCTTTGGTTTGTACTTTGCCTTATGGATTATTACCCTGCCTTGTTGATTCCTGCCTTGCCTTGATCCCTGTAAATCTTAGTTCTAGTCTAGTCTAGTCTTAGTTTTGTCAAGTTTTAGTTAAGTATCCTGTTCTCTTGTGTTTTGCCCCCACGTGGGAAGTCTTTTGTTTCTGTTTTGTATTCGTGCCGTTCTTGTGTTTGCTCCCCATCGTGTGTTTTTTTTGGTTATTAAAGTTTAAGTTTTCACGCACTGCTGCCTGCACTTGGGTTCTTCCCTTCCCATATCCTGACACCTGTATGACTTACTTTCTTATGCAGAACAAAAAATAAGATATTTTGAAGAATGTTAATAACCGAACAATGGCAACACCCATTGATTTCTGTTGGATGGATACAAAACCATATGCAAGTCAATGGGTACTTGTTCAGTTGGCTGTGACGGAAGTAGATTTTGTATTTAAAAATATTTTTCAACTTTGAAAACACAAAGTACAACAAACGGCCAAGCTTTTTATAACTGTTTATTTGCTTTTGTGTAAAATTCGGACTTCTCACCAGTTGCCCATTATTTAAAGGGAAAAGATTGACAATATATTAGAATATCACCTGAGTTCCTTATGCTGGTATGATGAATCATTTGTGAATGCTGGAGTGCCTAAAAAGTTTGTAATTCTTATAATTTAGGAAAATGCTTGTCTTCATTTCCCTAAATCTAGAGCTTGTCTCCAGAGTCCTGTGGCAAGATTTACTGTGTGAGGAAAGAGTTTAGTCTCTTGCATTGAGGTGTGTAATGAGGTGCAGGCCAGCAAATGAAACTTTTAAAATATGTTTCGGCATCTACAATGTTTTTCACAGAAGGAAAATGGAAGCCACATTCAGCGACGCGTAGAAAATGATCAGGATAGCTTGAGCAGAACAGTAGTATCGTTCTTTGAACCCGGTAACAATTATTCATTATGATTTATTGTGACGTTCAACGAGTTGCTCTAATTAATAACTTCAAGGTGTTTTAAAAGCATTTCTTTAGAAAAAGGAATGTATTCTTTTTATTTTTAAGTCATTTGAATATGATGTTAAAATGAAGTAAAGAAACGTATTTGCTGCAGTGAGATGATTCCAAAACTAAGGGAATTTCCCTGTTATTTCAAGTTTCACAGGGAGGGATTCCTCAGTCCCTCATATGTACACACAAGCTGCCACCTGTTCTACAAACCTGTCTGTATTCACCCACCATATGCCAAAGAGCTAACCATTAAACTCCATTAAACATTAACTCCAGCGCAACTCGTGGCCATAAATTATCCTTGATCTGGATTATTCACTTTTTCTGTGCATGTACTTTCTATTTATATTATAGATCAATCACTTGCAAGTCTGGTTTTGCAACCACAAAGCATTTTTATTCCTAGGCCTGATTTTGTAAACAATTAAGAAACAAATGTGCTTGGCAGTCATTGGCACCCACTGATAATAGTTTACTATCACACACTTTCTTTAGTTTTAAATTTACTATTCAAGAAATTATGCAAATCATATAATTCTGCGTCATCATTTCACCATTATGATACAATCACCCAAATCAATACTCTTAAAAACGTGCTTGATGCCATATGAAAACCATTTTGGCCTAATGGTTCCATAAAGAACAAAAACGTTTCTTTTTCACAAGAGGTTCTTTGTGGTGAAAAGCGTTCTTTATGTTATACAAAAAGACGGGAAAGACATGTTTAAGTAAATGTCCTCGCTGTGGCACATTTCTGGCAAATTATATTATTATACACTCATGGTGCAGCACCTGGTTAAACTGTGTCAGTTAATGAAAAAGACAGGGTTTTGTGCTGGAATCCCACTGGCACAACTATGTGCTGAATTTTCTTCTCAAACTTTTTTAATCTTTTCCAATAGAATTAAGGAGCCGCCCACGTGATGCATTTAACAGCAGCACACAACTCACCGGTAGACTTGAAAAACTGGAGCACAGCTGTTTTAGAATCAGGTTCATCAGCAACGGAGGCTGATGTACAGCCGTCCCAGTTTAGTGGTTAACTGCTCGAGACAAACTTTAATGCGCTAGTCTGTTTTCAAGTTGAAATAGGACGAAAACCAAAATGGGCCGTCTGGCATCTTCTAAACCACCCACACTCGGATCCATTTCATGGAGTCAACACATTTTATGGAGTAGCATGCCTAAACCCTTGTGTCATCTGAGAAATCTAGTATTCTTAACTCCTGCAGTTGTCTAATCAGCAATGTTAGAAGAGGAACAAGCATGACAGTGTTAATAGTCATGTTAACACATGAATCATGTTCATTCTTTTTAATATCAAAGTACTTGATTTTTTCCCCCACAGAGATAATAATGGATACTGTTTTTCTGCTAACAGTGAAAAGTTGTCCCATTTTGAAAGAAATGAGAGTTTTGCAGAAGGAAAAGAGAAAAACAATCTCTCCGGCTGTCCATCAAACCCTCCAGTGGGCTCATGTGTCAGTGCAACTGCACACCAATGAGGGTGACTGCTGCGGCTAATGGACATTCATGTTTCTCACTGCAGGCTGATGTGAGAAATCGCCAGCATCAGCAGTTTCCCACTGTCCTGTTGCCTCACGAAAGACTTTTTTTAAGGTGACTCAGCTACAGTTTTTTCCTCTAGAGCAAGAGAGACATAAAAGGACATTTTCAACGGTCCCACAAGTTTAGCTTTTCATAGACATTTTCACTGCAGTTAAAGAAAACGGATTCTTTGAGACTATACTGTAAATTTGATCTAAAACAAGCACATTGTTTGTCAGCAAGCACTGTCCTTGGGACGTTTACTGTAAATGTACCAAAGATGCTTTGTTTTATTGAAAATATGTGTGAATGATTGTTACATTCCTCAGTCTGAAGTTTATCAAATCGATTTACTTGGGTCTAAAAGAACGCAAAAAGAAAACTCAGATCTTGTGCGATGTTAGTTTTATGGTTCTGTGTTCATATTATTCTTTCATTTTTTATGTATTGATGAATTAAAAAACAAAAGGTGATTATTGGGAATTGGAACTAAGCAGTTAGTATCTCCAGTAGAGAGAGATCTTTTTAGGCCAATAAAGTGGGTTTTTTTTTTTGCATTCATCGTAAAATGATTATGATGTTAAATGAAACACTGCAGCCCTCTACAAGCACATAATCCAAAAATCTTCGACAGCCATGCAAATGTACCAGATGTCAGTGAGCTTGGTACCCAGCCAAGGTACAAATCTTTGACCTCTTCTGTCTCTATACTGTACACCCCAATCTGTGTTGTTATCACAATAACAGCTTTGTAATTTTATATTCACATGGCAAATATTTATTTCTTTTAAATTAAATGTCTGTTTCTACAGTAAATAATTACCTAAACAGGAGTAGAATTTTGTTGAGTTTACATAGTAACACATAATAGAGTTTTAAATCTGAAACCTGTGCAACACATTTCTAGAAAGTGTAGAAAGACAGCACACTTCCCTTTATCATTCTCCCTAAAAACACTCTCCTGTTCTCTTCATCTCTCCCCGTTCACCTCCTCTGGGAACACGATGTCGTAGGAAACCATTCATTCTCAACGTCTGCCTCACTAGGGAGATTTCAGTTAACATCTGTTTGCCCCAAGAGACGGTCGGGTGACGTCACGCCGCCAGCAGAGCATGAGTACAGTCCGTGTTCCACCTTCTTCGCACCCGCACCCTCATTTGCTCCTCTTCTGTGCTGAATTCCTAATTTGCAATTAGTCCCTTTAATTGAGGCTGCCTGCTTTTCCAGAGAGCATTGTGAGTCCTTTAAATTGAATTTAAGTGTGTTTGATGAGGTGTGTATAAACTCTTTAAGTGAAGGCTGACATGCTTTTTTCCATTAGCACCATCCAGTTTCCTGGTCATCAATAACTAGTCGAAATGTTTTGATACTAAGAGAGATGTTTTTTTTTTTAATTTGGTGCATGTAAGAAAGATTGGATATGAACATGAAGTTCTTCCCTTGATATTGTGAGAATCCAAAATAACAGGTGCATTACATTTGTTGCTGTAAATTGGCAGCGTGCACCTACAGCGATAGTCTCCTTAACCAGCTTTAATGACTGTTGCACAACAAAAGTAATTATTGTAATAATGATAGGCATACAGATTTTCTACTGTTCGCATGGTGTTAGCTTGACAATGGAAGTGCATGTTTTGGTTACCAAAACACAGAGCCTTTTATAACCAAGAAGATAATGATGCCAAGTACTTTCTCAAAAAACAAAAAAACATAGTGAGACATTATTTCAAATGTGTGGGCCGGAATGCATTCTAACAGAGAAAGCTAAAAGTGTTTGTTTGTAGAAGTGTGTAGTCAGGATCAGAGTAAAGTGTACCGGTGTATTCACTATTGTTACTAGTTACATACCGGGTTATGCCTTTCTGTTTCAGAAAGCAGAAATTTGAAAAAGAATAAGTTTGGTTTTAGGGTATGTACTGTAAAGCATGACATGTACAACCTGATCTCACAGGAATTTGTAACTATTTTACGAGGTAAGAGATTTGCTCTCAAGCTATTTTCAACACTTTAGATTGGTTAATAATTTGTAAAAAATAACAGACCCACATGGGGACTGACCAATAGCATCGATTTGTGAAAAAATATGAAATTGACCAAATTTGGACATAGGAGGTTTCCGCCCGACAGCGATGATATAATCATTATGGCCATATGGCCATGGCAAAATGTTGTTTATGTGATAGTCATTTTTAGATATTCATTTTAATATCAATAGCATGCCACACTGCACATAAGGATGACTGCTACCTTTAAATATGGCTGAGGACACATTTTAACCACAAAATTTAATAGTGTCTATTTTGCTCTACTGTGTTAAATGTGACTCAAATATCACCTTTACTTAAGTTTTAATTTTCCAACTAATAACCCAAACATGTGACATGAGAAATACCTTGCTACAAATATGCAATTTTTAGATCATGTGTAGAATACATGTTCTTACTTGTTCTTAATTGCATTTTGCCTGGTTATGAAGATTGCAGTTATAATCTTCAGATCGGTTTGTTTCATCTTAGATTCACTAAGCAAATGAGCTGAAGATCTAATGGGCACCGGGGATGTCTGAAGTGCTCGGAAATTATCATTACCTTGTATGAGTCAATGACGAATTAACAGTCAAAGAGTGTCCTTTGTCTATGCTGTCAAATTGTATAGACATGCCAATGATTTGTTTACCTATAATGCATATATAATATACTATAATATACCCGAAATGCATAAAATACATTGTGTTTAAACTAAAGTCAGCATTCTGTCCGAACTGTCGTTTCATTGAGGTATGCTTTTAGTTGTTTGGTTCTCTTCCAAAGAGACCCTTCAGGCCACTTACCAGCAATTATTTTTTAAGGGCCATGGATGTCTGTAGTTTATAAACTGTACTCACTGTTCCCTTACATTTACAATCTGTGCCCATGAACTTTTAAACCAGCTATCAGCACTCACAGAATGGTAACCGGCACCTCATTTGCAAATTTGGCCCGAGGGGGCCTCCGTACTCTCCTGACATCCCCAGATGCATTTCTCTCTTGCGTGTCAGTACACAACAGTGAACCACTGGTCGGATACCCCTCAGCAGTACCGGCACATTTTCAGACGATGTGAATTGTGGAGGCACTGTTGAGCTTTCTTTTGTATGTGCTCCAGGTAAGGTCATTCAAGTTCAGTAAACTAAAGATCTCTGAGCTCCTGACCGCTGTCCCACTGTTGATTGATCAATAATCCATGCTGATTAGATTGTGACTCACCCTCCATCATTTGATGACCTGTTTTATTGTCATCTAACACTATTTTGACACTCAAAATCATTAATGCTGATTGGAGCAATTTCTGAGTTGTCATTAGTTACCGATTGGTGCTGATGTGGGTGTGATTGTACCACTGTCTCACAAAGCATTCATTAACATTTATTCAACTTCATTATGTCTTTTCTGATGTTTACTATATCATTTTATTTATTAATCCAGTTAAGCATTACTTTGGTTTATTAAATCAGCATACTATTGACAGAAATAAGCCATTCGGGAAGTATCCACAAGTTTCCTACGCCCCATGACTCTTTGCTCGAAAGATGGGAGAAACTTCCCGTTCAATCTAAACAAACGCATTTCTGCCATATTTCAAGTCATTCGTTTATAGCAGAATGTGAACTTGCACACTGACAGCACTTAGAAACTACACCAGCATTCTGTGCAGTACTTTATAGAGGAATGGAATGATGATTTTAATACTTGACGGCGGATATTTAGCAACTTTGATTCATTTGTTGTGACAGTAAACCAATGAGCAATTTGAAAATTATGAAGGGTTTTCAATTTCTTTACATGATGTCGATTGTGTGCTATTTAAAGATGTGGTCATTTTTTTATTATTTAAAAGCGAACAAGCGTTACACGGGCCGTGTGCACATATCATAAAGCCTCTGTATCGTCAACTGGCCATTAATCTGATAAACACTATACTAAAGATCACGCGCAAATGCTGCCTTTTTACATTTTTAAACATCCTCTCCACGTTTTGTTTACAAGACGATAAGTAGAAGAAATACCTACTTTACATCAAGCATATCAACTGAGAAATGTAGTCCACATGATGTGATATATTCCAACAGACAGTAAAGAATCCTTGTAAATCCGGATTACTGTCTCGCGTTTTTATTGAAAACCATACAGACCATGTTGATGATTACATGAATCTATTTGAACCTTTTAAAACTGTACACTCATTTTAAACGATGAGCACATTCGGTCTGTGATGTTTAATGTTCGTTGATATTTGCTTAAGATAAGCCGTCTTTTAAAAACTGTGCAGTCCCTCACAGGAGCAGTCCGTCTAAACTTTAGATCTGTGTGTGAAGTGATCTTTTTTACGACGTGAAATAAGCTTCCCTGGTTGTAAGTGCAACCATGAACATGAGTGACATGATAACATTATAAAACACATTAGTTTTTCTGTTTTCACAAAAAACTCTTCAATTCTAATTTTGAATACTTCTTGCATCGAATAGTATGCGAACTGGGACACAAGCACGGTTTCTAATCCCACTGTTAGTCGCATTACTTTTCATATGCTTTTGAGGCAAATTATACAGATTATAATGTTCTATTTAACACATTATTCCACAAGGTATTACAGAACAACTGTCATTACTTTACTATTACAATCACCAACACTGAAAGAACAAATCTTGTTAGTTTCATATAAAAATAAAACGCATGCATGAGTCGCAACATAAAACATTCTCTTCCAACGTTTTCATGCATTGTTTGATATTCGTTTATTTTTCTGTCTCCCCTTCTCTCACACCCTCAATGGCTCCCAGTTGCATTTCTGTGACTTTGGGCATAATAAGCCTTTCAGAGTTTCCTCTAAGGATTGCTGGTGGCTTGTTGCGGTACAGTCTACCATCTTTTTTCCCCAGCACTCTACAGTAAAGCCCCACCAGGGCCTTTCAGGCGCAACTCCTCTAGCCAGGAATAACGTGCCTGTTTAACCTGGATAAGATGGCCAAGGGAGCATTCGTTCCTCAACCAATGTATAATAGTGCCTCCAATTCTGCCCCTAGTTGACTCCCTTTTGCTCCATCCCCACACCACCCTCTCTTTCTTTTCAGATGGCTGGTTAGGCATTCACAGCCTTGTAATGAATGCGCGCTGGCTGCACACGGTGAATTAGGGGTGAACGCTGTAAGAACAAAACACATTTAAAGAAAGCAAGAGAGAAAAGTGAAGCTGTATAGTTTGTGTTTAGCCATCTGCATTCTAGTATAAAATGCAAGTCTTGTGTTTGTTTTGATTTACCTGTTCTCTCAAGGCGAGCCTTGGCTGCTATTCCGAGGCATCGCTCTTTTTGCCTGGAAGGC
The DNA here is from genome assembly GCF_024868665.1 of Triplophysa rosa. Classification (NCBI taxonomy): domain Eukaryota; kingdom Metazoa; phylum Chordata; class Actinopteri; order Cypriniformes; family Nemacheilidae; genus Triplophysa; species Triplophysa rosa. The sequence goes on from NC_079890.1 coordinate 30,484,904, forward strand.
CTGTGGTTTTATAATGAGTGTGGTGATTCTTTTCTGCACTTACATAATGAGAACCTTGAGACATTATTGTAAAATATTGTACATGTGTGTGCACGTGGCAGTGTTCTTCCTATATTTTAGATTTCCCATCATCCCTTGCTGTAGCCCACACCACTGTAGGGCTCAGCTGAGATTTCGAATGGTGGAATTGGATTTTCTGGGCTTCACAGGTAATGAAAAGCAACACTCCCACTCCTCGTACTCTGTGATTTCCCAAAGTGCTCTCCTCTGTTCATGGTGAAATGTTTTTTTTTGTTCTGTATGGCATTGGACCGTTTGTGAGCTCATTTAACTATGGAAAAAAATGCACACGTGACTCCGGAGACTTGTATGGCTGAGTTCCTGCATATATTCCCTATACAACACATTCCTCACTCAGTATTAGATTTCCAGTGTCGCCTACGTTCGCCCCCGCCCGACTGTCGTGTAACTTCTGAAGTCTCTGATGGGAAATTGATAGATGACAAAATGAATGGTCTTGCATTCACTCTCGTGTGATTGGGTTAACCCTTGCTGAGTTAAATTGCCTTCAGGGTTTTTCCAGTATTGCCTCCCACCGTTTGAGTGAGCTTGATAAAATGACTAAAACAAACGTATGAATAACAAGTAGTCGTTTCGTGTCACTGGCTATGTCCATTCATGACTGCTTGTTTATGGGAAATTGCTCTAGGGTGCTCTGTGTTATTCAATCTGATGCAAATATATGTTTAAAAAGCTTAAAAGAAAAATGACAAAAAAACAGGTTTCTTAAAGGAATAGTTCACCCAAAAATGAAAATTCTGTCATTATTTACTCGTCATATTGTCATTTCAAACCTGTATGACTTGCTTTCTTCTGCAGAACACAAAAGAAGATATTTTAAAGAATGTTGGTAACCGACAATGGCGGTGTCCATTCACTTGGAGAACATAAAAGAAGATATTTTGAAGAATGTTGGTAACCGACAATGGCGGTACCCATTGATTTGCTTTGGTTTTGTATCCATACAATAGAAGTGAATGGGCACCGCCATTGTTCGGTTACCTACATTTTTCTTTTGTTTTCTGCAGAAGAAAAAAGTCATACAGGTTTGGGGTGAGTAAACGACATTACCTGCAAAATTCAACCTGCAGAGCTTATTTTCTAAATCAATATTATAATTTAATCTTTGCGAATCTGGGTAAATGTGAACATTGTAAACACAAATATCTCATGTACTTGCTATTTAACTGATTTTTATTTTTCAAGAAAAGATCAAAATATCAAAACTTTGCAAATAGAACTAACACAGTTTTTGCTTTGAAAAGTTTTACTTGGCATGCTTGGTATTGAGTCTGTTTTTATTTTATATTTATTTCTGCACCTGCAACATGGTGAAAGGAGGAAGTAGTTAATGTGGATGCTTCACAAAGTTACGGCAATGTGTCTGTACTGTGTAAATCACTTTAAGAGGTGATGTAAGATACACACTGTGGATGGCACGTCGGTGCTAGCATGAGACTTATTGTAATTGAACAAAAGAGAGGTGTTTATTGGAGATTGTCAGGAGAGATATCCCACAGGAGAGGGCAGGGAATAGGATTAAATGGGCAGGTGGTTGCACAGTTGGCAGTAAAAAGCTGCAGTCCATTCCATTCTGAGCAGTTCATGAGAGGAATGACCTGTGGAGGTAGAGAAAATCAGGTAGTGTCAGACTTTGATTGAATGACCTGCTGAGGCTGCAGGTTGGAGATCTTCACTGCCAAGACATGACCAGGAAGAGTGGAAAGATGGTAATGGCTGAAAAGGATTTGTGCAGGAGGACAATTCATACACGATTGAGATGGTAAAAACAACCAATATAAATAATTCTGCCCAAGGTCTACTACTCATTCTGATCTATTTAGACATTTAATATTTCCTAATATTCATAAGAACATGCTACGTCCAATTAAAATAGGAGGTTTTTAGCCCCTATGTTTAGCCTTGAGACAAATCTATACCCTACACTCTTAAGAAAAATGGTTCTAAATAGTACCAAAAAAGGGTTCTTCGGCTTGTAACAATAGCAGAACCCTTTTTGGAGCTATATAATAAGGTTCCATAAAGAACCTTACCCTAAAAAGTGCTATATAGAACCTCAGTGGTGCTATAATGAAACCTTTCATTATCAGAAGACAGGAGGGGTTTTATTTTGTTATTTTTATGAATTAATTCATTGATTTATTATATTTATTATCATTGTTTTTTATTCTGTTAGATATTTCATCTACTTTTCTTTTTCCAGCATTTTAAGATCTTTTACAGTTTTAAAACAAGAAATGTAAGTGTCATGTAAACCAAATAATACTTAATTTCCTACTGCTCAGAACATAAATATATTTGTACATATTAACATTGTGTTCCTTTCACAATTTTGCCTTGTTGCAAAGCAGCTTCACAGAAAAAAAAACATATTAGCCCTAAACAAAGACATAAGTAAAATAAATAAGTTTGAGCACATTTAAGCTCAAAAGCATTAGAAATGTAAGAAAAAATTGTGAAGGCTACATATACTGTATATATTACAACTATAAAAAAATACATTACAATTTAAAGTTACCCAAGCTACAAGTTTATATAGCAAGCAATCCAACCAGGCAGTCAGACAGGCAGTAACATTATGATGCCATGTATTGTTTCCTGTGTTAAGTGGCAGATACATCCATTGTTTTTGTGTGTGATTATGATGTTGAGTTTCTGCCTAAATAGAAGTAGGGTCTGTATAATGGGGCTCAAATCTGCAGGGCATGATCACAGATTCCCACCACTGCCTGGCTATGGCTGTGGTCATCATCATTGAGCATTAGGCCAAACCAGATCTGTCTCTCAGTCAGGTGTTTTCAGGACCCTCAAGATGAGACACAGAGACAAAGCAAGATGATTTTAGTGTAGATGCCACTCACATTATGTAGTTAGCTTTGTGAGAAATAATCTCTTCCAATTTCCCTCCCAACACAAGTTCACAACTCTGAAATATTAATAAATAAACCTAAATACATGTTGTTCCACATTCTGCTTAGAAACATTAAGATAATGTGCATGAAGATATTTTTGAAAAATGGTTTATAGGAGTTTCTGAACCAGCAGAAGTAAATAATGATAATGAAATAATGAATTCTGAACCAGTAGAACGATAACGGCAAATTCGCCCATTTACCTTAACTCACTGCTCCAGGTCTACATCCCCTCCCGTAATCTTCGGTCTGAAATGAGCGACGCCTGGTTGTTCCATCACAGCGAGAGACCAAATCGCTTGCAAAAACCTTTACTCATTCGCTTCCCCTGTGGTGGAATGAACTACCATCTCCACCCGAACTGCAGCATCCTTCACATCTTTCAAAAAACTGCTCAAAATATACCTGTTCCGCATTTATTTGACTTAATCAATAACTATCTGGAATACAAAGAACCATTTCAGCAGAAAAAGGGTTCTTCAGAAGACATGGTTCTAAATAGAACATTTAGCATCAATAAAGAACCTTTCAAAAACCACATTTTTTTAAGAGTGTAGTGTTTTCATAAATGTGTTTCACTAAGAATAAAGGGGTAACTGTAGTAGGCTCATAAGCACAAGGTCAAGTTGTTTGCCAGCCCTATGCTTCAAATGTCTGGTGAAAGTGCCTTTTGAGCCAGTAGCCGAGGTTCAGGGTTGAACTGTCATGAAACTAGACACCTGAGGACATCAAGACTGATAGTTACTTCACTCCCCACATCTCAACGACTGTCAGTTCACACAGATTTACGCTTTCTAACATCAGGAAAATCAGACTGCCCACAGATCCTGGTTAAGGCTACGGTCATCTCAACAATAGACTAATGCAATGGTATGTTGGCCGGCCTTCCAGTTTGATTTAGTCTCTACGAGTGTTCCAGAATGCAGCAGCAACACATCTCGTCCTTAACAAAACAAAATGGGGGCTATGTCACACGAGCAGCACCTAGAATTTACCATCAGGTCATTTTCTCCACTTTTCTTTTCAGTTCTGTTGCAGTTTCGATTCCTCTTTAGTTGTGTTGTATTCTGGTTTACTTTGGAAATGTTGGTAGTGTGGCACTACACCTTTAAAAAAAATCAGTTTGTAAGTTGATGGGAATAAAAGTAAGGTAATGTAAGGGTAATGTGTTTTGGTTTCAGGTGCCCAGAGGGGACTTGGTTTACTAGGTTTTTTTAATGGTGTTCTAAACAGATGTTGGGGAATTTCACTAAAACAAACTGTGCATGCCAAGATTATAATGGTTTCTAACACTAAAACTAGTAAAACCTTCCTGTAATCTGCAATTGAATAAAATGTCAGCCTAAATATTATTGAAAAACTTAAATGAAGATCAGAAATGTTGCCTCAGCAATAAATTGAGTTTAATAAATTGAGGCACTAAAATTATGTAACTGTAAATAAATAAAAATAATTTAAACTTGTATAAACAGTAGCAACATAAAATAAACAATAAATTGACAAAAGCACCTAACAAAATGGCTAAAAATGAAATCAAAACGAAAACCATAAATAAAACCTATTAGCAAATATTAATAAAACTAAAACTGAAAACAAAATTATAAGTGGTGCATGTCAATCTATTTTTTTAATGTGGCATTTCTGCTGTTTTAGCATACACTAAAGGAATTTACGCAAATCAGCTTACAGCATGAACACGCCCCATAATCTGCAATTTGCATGCCGCTGACTTTCGTGAATAAGATGCAATACATAACAAGTCACATTTGAAAGGCGTTATAATCAACATAAATGCTCACTCAGCTGCAGTAGCTCAGTGAAGCAGACATTTTTGCACTAAAGTACAGCACACAAAAGAGCGGTGACTTTTTAGTGAAATCACCCCTGTGACTTTTATCCAGAAAAGATGGGAACAAAAGTGTTTCTCTGTATTGGCAGACAGGAATGCAGGCACACACACACACATACACACACACACACATTGATTTCCTATCAGTAGTGTTGAGATAGCTCTAATCCTGTGTGCTTTCAGTATTCGTCCCCAATCAGATAGTGCCTCACTTTGAATACTAAAAGGAAGGTGATTTTGTGTGTACGTGCGGTTCCAGACAATTATCAGACATCACTGGCTCAGTCAGAGATCCATCCCAGCTCTACTAATTACTGGCCGCTATAACACAACAGCCCATAGGAGCAGTATCATCCCAACGATCACTCTGTCCTATCACCGCGGCTCAAGTTGGAGGCCAAGTCGTCTTCCTTGCATAACGAATACTAAGGGAGCCATTTGCGCAGCATATATGATTGGTTTATTATAATATGCGGAGACAAGTCTGAATGGCACTAATGGGAGCCTATAAAAAAAGCGATGTCAATCTGGCTCACGACGGTTCACTGAGCATCATATTAGTGCATAAATGAGAGCATTGGAGAGTGAGAGGGACTTTCGCAATCCCGCGAGTAGGTCTTTTCTCTTAGCTTCACAAAATAGAAAGAGGACATTTATTTCCATTGCGGTGCTTTAAAAATCTTGCCTAACCTTGGGTGACAGATGGTGAACTGTGTCCGCCATCTTTACATGCCTGTAAATCTCTATAAACCGACCTTTATTTAAGTTAGATATCTTTTGTAAGTTGTGTACGGAACGTGTGCAAAAACCGCCCTTTAACATTTCATTAATGGATGTGGCTGCTTGTTTTTAGAATCATCTAATTGATTTCTTATTAGTAAACTTTCTGTTAAAAGCAAATCATAATGAACAGTTTACAGTGTAGATCATCAGGCAACAGCTTTAGATAGAAGCCTGTTGTTGGCAAGTAACTGTTGGAGAATTGCCTTAGGCAGGATGAAGTAGATTAAACCTCTCAGTAGGGTAAGAAACAAACTGTCAGGTATAACACACACTGGATTCAGAGCTCTGTTCTCTGATAAAACAAGTGTGACACTAGTGTTGTTGAAAGCGAAATAAATCCTTGGTCACTGAGGGTCATAGAGGAAACAATTTAATATGGTCTACAGACAGCCTGGCGGGTGTTTTTGGCAGCTGATATTGAGAGGAGTGTTATTTCGTTTTTCAGACAGTTACAAATGGAAAATAAGAATTTGGAATCTTAACACATCAAAGAGAAACTGAGTGATTTAATTGGTGATGGCTACAGTTTTATTGGATACTATTATTTGGCAAAAAGCAAACTACAGCATATTGAGGAATAAGGGTTTTATTCAAAGAAAAAAGCTGCAAGAAACATATAGAAGTATAAATTAACCACAATTTCAATATTTGTGCTCTTTCTTACAAAATAATGACATACACAAAAAAATTCAGTCAGGCTTTAGACCGCATCATAGCACTGACACTGCACTCGTTAAAATTACAAACGACAAGCTTATAGCATCAGATAAAGGTAACATCTCACTCCTAGTCCTGCTTGACCTTAGTGCTGCGTTCGATACTGTAGACCATAACATACTTTTAGATCGCTTACACAATTATACCGGTATTCAGGGACATGCACTACAATGGTTCAGATCTTACTTATCAGACAGACATCAATTTGTCCATTTAAATGGGGAATCATCAAATCTAACGCAAGTAAAATATGGATTACCTCAGGGATCGGTTTTAGGACCCTTGCTATTCTCCACATACATGCTGCCCCCTGGCAACATTATTAGAAAACATGGAATTAGCTTCCACTGTTATGCAGATGATACTCAGCTATATATCTCATCAAGACCAGATGATTCCTTCCAGCTATCCAAATTGGCAGAGTGCATCGAAGATATAAAACATTGGATGACTTGTAATTTCCTTCTTTTAAATTAGAATAAAATAGAAATATAACTTATCAGACCAAAGACACGTAAACAGAATATTTTGGATTATAACCTGCAAATTGAAGGCTGCACTGTTACTCCAACAAATACAGTTAAAGACCTAGGCATTATATTAGACAGCAATCTGTCATTTGGAAATCACATCTTAAATGTTGCAAAAACAGCCTTCTTCCACCTAAGAAATTGGTGTTGCTGACACAGAGAAGCTCATGCATTTGTGACCTCAAGACTTGACTACTGTAATTCACTACTTAGTGGTTGTCCTGCATCATCAATAAACAAACTACAGTTAGTTCAGAATGCAGCTGCCAGAGTTCTAACCAGGTCCAGTCTTATCATCCCTTCACTAGGTTACCCATTAAGTATCGTATTGACTTAGAAGTTCTTTTAATTTCTTATAAAGCCCTAAACGGTTTAGCCCCTACCTACATAACAAAGCTTCTACCACACTACAACCCATCACGCTCTCTAAGATCTCAAAACTCCGGACTTTTGATAACACCTAGAATAACTAAATCCACCAAAGGGGGTAGAGCTTTCTCATAGTAGCACCTAAACTCTGGAATAGTCTTCCCGATACTATTCGAGGGTCAGACACACTCTCCAAATTTAAATCTAGATTAAAGACACATCTTTTCAGCCAAGCTTTCACTTGATGCATAATATGATAAATAAACCACCAGGAGACTGCATTTATTAGATATTATTTACTAGAATGATCTTCCTTGTTTTATAAACACCATACACTGTGCTGTGTTTTTACCTTTTTTTGTGTTTTTCTACAGTAAAGCAGCTTTGGAACAATGCACATTGTGAAAAGCGCTATATAAATAAAATTGAATTGAATTGAAATGAAATGAAATAACAAGTAAATTACATTAGCTAGCAAAGTTACACGTATGTTTAGCTAGTATTATTTTGGGTTACCAGTAGAAGAACAGTGTAGAGAATTTAGCATAAGCCAAATGGTCGGAGTCATTGAAAGAAGAGCCATCAACCCCCTCCAACACCCTTTCTCCTGGTTTCTTGATATCAACCTCAAAAGACCAGAGTCAAAACCTAGCTCCAGGGGTCTGGACTTGAGTTGGTGCTCTCACCGAAAGAGCCATCAACCCCCTTTTGTTTCTCTGTGGGATATTTTACGACCCCTAAGCTTCAAAGCAGAGGGGAGAAGTCTCTCTGTCTCATGTGAAACTTAACATATGAGGCTAACCAGAGAAACTTCTCTGACAAATAGGAACTTGTGTGATTCAACTGTCCTTTTCTATAAATATATCTAAATATCTAGGTTATATGTTGTCGCTCTTAAAATTTTTAAATAATCTGTAATTGTTAAATAGGCAAGTTAATTCAGGCTTTGTTTGTATTCGTATTCGAATGAATCATGTCTTGATGCACTTCAAACATTAGCATATTTGATATATAAATGTTTGTCTTTACAATTCCTCCTTGTTTATATACATTGTGTGACCATAGAACATTCTCTTTTCATTATGTAATAATTTGGAATGGTATTTTGTAAAGTTGCCAGGAGGTCATAAAGATGCAAATTAGCTGTTGAGTGGACAAAGAACCTCTTCCCTGCTCAACTCTGATTGGTCGATTCAAACTCAGGTGGGCATGCCCCCTCATGAAGTTAAATATCGAGCATGCTCTGAAAAGACTCTTCTTCTTGCTCTTCCTCTCTTCTCTTCTGCTCTAAAACTTGTTCCGTGGCGTCTCTTCGGAGACTGCCCTCTCCCCCCCCCCACTGGGGGAAAAGATGGAACAATGGACTTCTACTGCCACGCGGTTAAGCCATGCGGCAGACCACGAGGCCTGCAACTTTCGGCAGGACTTGCCTTCTGAAACCTTTTGAACAATTCCATCTCTACACGCGCATACGGATATCGGTCCAGCACAGAGCTTGCAAGTATCCGTTTCTATTTATAGAATAGCTGCGTTAAATCTGTGCCTCTTTGTTAAAGATGATTTTTATTGGTGTTCAGAAATCGCTGCCATGCCCTCTTTCTGTCTCTCTCTTTCTCTCTCTTTCTCTCTATCAGCGCTTCCTAGCGCAGTTGTGTTTCATGTATTTGTTTGTTTTATGCCATCGTCATTGTTTTTTTTTATCATGTAGAGTTTAATAAACAAACATATATATTCATTTCTGATGGGTTTTCTGTATTCATGCTCACAAACTTGGTCCCTTTTACTGTGTTTCGATTTACGCTACCTTTGCTCTAAATCCTGTTTGGTAAAGTCACGTTACTTATGGCCATGAGATAATGTAAAGTATATAATATCATTGAGGCATTTGCTGGACGAATGCATACAAGTATTGTTATGCTTTATATTACTAATCAGAGACCGTAAAATATGTATATTCGATCACGATTATTATACGTATTTTCCTTTGAGCTAAACTAATTCCTTGACTGAAATTGATGTTTTAAATAACTCATTTCACGGATATGATCTTGAAAAATCTGGTGGAGAACCATATTTGGTGAGCTTTGCTCATCAATATAATAACGTTAGCTAAAACCGCTACAACAGTTACTTGGCTAAACTTAAATGCAACAAAGTTACACGGCCCATTCAACAAATTATTATTTAATATAATTAAAATACAATAAAACTCTACAATTTGAGTTTAACTTATTACTTATCTAATTACTTATTTAATACAATTATTATACAATAAAAATAGATTGTAATATAAATAAAATAAAATAAAATATAAATAGTTATATTATTATCCACTAGCCAGACCGATCAATTAACACAGACCGGAAGTTAACTTCAGACCAGGCATGTGCGTGCGATGAAACCATCAATAGTATTATTTATTTTGCCAAGCCTCCTTAAATTCTTAATGCTGAGCTACAATCTGCTCTGCAAGCACAACTATGAAACTTAATATTGTATGCATATGCATAATACATAAATGAATAATTAATAAAAATGAAGACATTAATTTTCAGAAGTTAGACATCACTTTAGGCCATTACCGTGTATATCTTATATGCTTGTGTGGTATGATTAACACTGCGGTTCATCACATATTTTACTAACGGTTACTTTAATTATAATCATAATCACATTAACATAATCACAATATTCTGTTGATATGAGCGTCATATTAATTGCAGTCCTGCTTTAATTGTGTTATAAACGGCCATTGTTGATGTTACCAGATCTGTCTTTTATTATGTGATGGCATGATTTAGCATGTATGTATAAGAGAGGCAGCATGATGTAGAGCAGTGGTTCCCTTACTGTCTTTCCTTGGGTTCCCCTACCTTTTTTCCTTGCCCCTCACCACCCCCAGCCCCCCCCGTCCTCCCCCGCCCCCCCCCCCCCGTGTATATATGACAATCGGAGCCCCCCAACCCTCATATATGTGTTTGTGTGCATACACACATAATTGCTACTCAGACACACACATATAGAGATAGTAAATATAAATGAATTTAATTAAATAATTGAATAATAAATTAAATGAAATGGTTAAATATGAGTAATATAAAAGATTTTAATGACATTTTTACTTGAATACTCAACCTGAAAAATAACCGGAAAATGTATTTGTTTCAGTCTATTTTCAGGTTATTGTATGAACATACAGAGTATACTGAACGTTATGAAAGAACTGTTAAACATTAACATTGCTGTACTTGCATAAAGAGATGTAGGCTACTGTCAATTACTGCTTATTTTTACAAGGTGTCTTTTCATTTTGCTTGGTTTCATGCTGTCGTTTACCAATTTTTCACCACAGAACACACATTCTGGCCGAGACTCGTCTTGTCCTTCAATAAAACCTAAATTTACGTAGGTTTTGTCAGCGTCTAAACTTTTTCCTTTATTTCTGACAAAGAATCACCGCATTTACGTTTCTCTGCTATTTTTCCTTTTGATTTTTATGTTAGCACGAACGTTGACGCCTGACAGGGGACGTTTCTCATGTGAGTCTCATAGCGAGAACAGCCAATGACAGTGCTTCCGGCTACCGCGAAACCCTGTGTGAATGTCTGCCGATGGAGCCGGGAAAATTGAAATAATTATTTCATACAAGATATAACTATTTTTGACTGCATTCTCTTGGCATTGTAAGCACGCGATTTTTTTAAAACATACAAAAATATTTTTATTTAAAATGATTAGTGGAACATTTATGCAGCTTTATTTAACCTCAAAGCATGTCAGCTCCCACGCCCCTCATGTGAACTCTGGCGCCCCCCTAAGGGGGTCGCGGACCCCAGGTTGGGAACCACTGATGTAGAGAATGTGTAGAAGAGAGAGAAAACAGAGACAACATCCATGCAAAGTGAGTTCAGAAGCAGAACACCAGTCCAAAGTATGACTGATAGCACATGTAATTTAATAAAAGTGTCAGGCTGAACAAATCTATGGCAAGGAAGAGTATTAATGATTTAAGCCTGTGAATCTTTGAGAGTGAGGGATGGGGGATGAGAGGGACAACAGAGAGTAAGTAAAGACAGGGACGTGAGGGAGACCTGACTTGGAGAAAAACAATGCTTTTTAAACGTTTTAAAACTTCTTCGTTTTCCTGAAAGAAGTTTGATTTGCTTGTCGGTACGGAAGACAGGTGGATATCTGTGTCAATCGGCGGCATTGATAGCAGGTAGGTGCTTGATTAAAATCTGAGCCACAATAACATCACCCAGACACCAAGATCTTTAAACTTCAGGCAGGAACAAATGAATGGTGTTGCATTACAAATAGATGTTGGAAAGTAAGTGGCTTGCATAAGTTTGTGTTGCTTAAAGTGAGTGTAACGTGTTTCAAGATGATCAAGCGGTGTATGTAATAATTTTTGGGTGCTGATTATGGGTTCAGTACATTAGATAAATTGTCATCAAGGATTTTATTGGGACACTATTATCACCTCCGGCAGCTGATCCATATAAAGTATAATTTAAGACCAAGAACGAAATTACTACAGTAGCCGTAATCTGAACCTTCTTTAAATCTCATCATTCATTATTAGCAATGGCAATAGCAGTTCAAGGGCGAAGGACAGGCATTGGAGTTCAAGGGTGTTTTTGTTGTAGATTCCAACTCAACCGCGCAATCTCGTAACAAGTTAATTCCCTTTGTATAACTGACCTTTCTATCAGCATTTCCTTTTAATTTTGTGATTCAATACATCGACTGAGCTTGCTGTTGCGCATTACCTTTACTTCTTCATTTGTGATGAACAAGAGAAAGACGAAGAGAGAGAGAGAAAGAAAAGCTCCTATGCTTGAGGGAGCAGGAAAATTGCTTGCTAAAATAAACTCGACCTTGCACCTCCTCCAGTTTGAGCTCAGAGTTTAATGAAGTAATGCATCAATGGGAGAGGCTGGTGAGCATACACGCACTTCCTTCTAATGCTGGAAGATGGTGTCAGAGAAGCCCTTCGCAGTGTCTTCTAAACGTGGTCACATCAGCGTTAGTATACAACATGGTGCATGAGTCAGTTGTAATGGCAACAGGAACTAGCAAGCTGCAAAATCTGATTCTCTCTTTGGCCACATTTACTCCTTTATGTTTTTCATATCTGGAAAATTCCCACAACTGACCCATCTTCCAATTTCACCTGCCCACGTGTAGTTTATAGTCAGATCCAAATACACATATATGGGGTTCGTGTTTCAATGTCTTAGTGTACCTGCAACCGATTATATTGAACAAATCTTTTGCATAGTAAAATTTTTTTTTTATAGCAATTTAGATGTGTGACAAAGATTTAAGGGAAGTATGTAGTTGTTTAACTTATTGATGTGCTACTTGACATTTCTTAAAGGGATACTCCACCCAAAAATGAAAATTCTGTCATGATTTACTCGCTCTCAAGTTGTTCCAAACCTGTATACATTTCTTTGTTCGGTTGATCACAAAGAAATATATTTGGAAGAATGTTAGCAACTGACAATTCTGGGGCACCATTGACTACCATAGTAGTAAAAATGATTGTGTATTTTTTAACACAAAAGAAGATATTTTAAGGAATTTAGGAAAGCAAACAGTTCAAGGGCACCTTTGACTACCATTAAAATTTTTCCCACTATGGTAGTCAATTATGTCCCAAAAATGTCAGTTGCTAACATTTGTCCAAATATCTTGCTTTGTGTTCAACAGAACAAAGACATTTATATCGGTTTGGAACAACTAGATGGTGAGTCATTCATGACAGAATGTCCATTTTTTGGTGGAATATCCCTTTGAGTCATTTCAATATAATGACTCTAGAAATGTCAAACAAACCATCAAGTAAAAACCAATAAACCCATCTTAAAAATGGAGGATTACAATTGACATTTGATGTGTCTGAAACCGCTCCCTCGTTCACTCCTGCACTATTCCCTATATAGTGAATGACATTTGAGTCCACTATATGGGGAAGAAGTGAATGAAAATGAATGAGTGATTTCGGACACTGGCGTATATAGCCTATGTGTGACAGTACTGTCGCAGACATTTGTCATAAACATAGCGATTGGCTTATATTACACCTGTGTGGCTTTATGGATTGTTTTATAAAATACTCAAATTCATTTTCAGTTTATTTGTCAGGTTTATTGTATTAGTTTAAAATAAATAGAACAAAACAACCATCACATTTATTTGCACATTTAATACAATTATTTTATATATTTAAAATAAAACACCACTTTTTTATCTCATTCATTTTGACATTTTTCAAGACATTTTTGTTCATAATAATATGCCATAACCCTAATACTGCTGCTGTTGGCCCATCTCTATGTTGGTTTGCATTTTCGATTTTGAACATTTGAACATTTATTGTTTGGGCCTAATTTTTATCATACATGTAATTATGTTATATATTTTATGTAGGCTACTTCCAAACACGTTACTTATAGGTTACTAAGAAGGGAAAATATGATTTATGGGGCTTGAAGAAACTGTAGACGTGTGGTAATCTACCACCACAACATATCTCAAATTACTTCCCAATGTGGTAGGAGCAATCGGAGAGCAATCTTTCTCCAATCTTGGTTGTATTTTTCACTATTGGATCGTAATCAGCCTACAGCACAAATAATGGTCAGGTGTAAGTGTATGTTTGGACCTTCACATTGCAGTGGTTCAGTATGTGCTATAGATGCATTTTGAGCTTAAAGCTCAAATGGTAGCAGTCATCTAGTCAACTCTGGACACGCTTGGGTGTGACGCTTGGGATTTTGCACTCAGTTCTGGGCCCATCAACTTCATTATGCATCCTGTAGGTGGCAAGCATGAGTGATGGCACGGCTAATGTGCACTGCAGTCACTGAAGAAGCAATTGGCCTACATTCACGTAAAAAGACAAAACATTTCCTTTATGTTGTCACATTCCCACTGGTTAATGAGCAAAATAGATTCATAACAATCTATGTACAATTATGAATAAAGAGTTAAAACCTCTTTTCTTTCAGTGAGTAGTAATTCAACAGCGCAAGGGACATTTTGTTTTTTGTTTAATTTGTATCATATAACACACATCACCACTGAATAAGTTGAGTTACTTCCAGACACACACACATTTAAAATATAAAAGTAGTTCTTTATACAGTAGTTTTATATACACACTTTGTGTTAAATGATATAAATTAAACAAAAGATATAATGCACCGAGTGCTGTTATACTGAACAACATGTACTGTATATATGTGTGTGCGTGTGTTCCCACTTTACTACAGCTGCAGAAAAAATTAGACCCGAAAACAATTTCAAAATCACTTTAAACAATACAACAGTATTTGTACATGTATTTAGGAAAAGTTTGAAATTATGTTATAACATTGATTTTTATCGCAGTTTTCATGTGTCTTGTCATGCTGTCGGATAACTTTACTCCTGACATTTGAATTTGTTAAAATTCATACTAGACTGGAATGACCACATTACATCTAGAAATGTTGATTAAATGAAAATTTGTTATAGTCTCTTAATTTTTTAAGAGGGGGATTTTTTTATCCACATGATAAAAAACGACGCCACACAACACACAGCTTGTTCTAATGGATTTGTCGCGCCGCTATTTAAAATTATAATGGGTTCTAATGTGTTCTATTGTCTTTTGATGCGTCACATCATGCCGCATCCGGTGTATACACGGTGTTAGAGTGTGGATTAGAGGTAGGTTATAGTATTTAAAACTAGCTATGTATAAACACAATAGAAGTCAATTGAATGGACACACACAAAAGTTTAGTCATCTATCTAAATGGGGACCATTTATACACCATAGGTGGTCCTCAGTTGCAAGTGAGGCCATGTCAATATCAGTAAAATTTAGGAAAGAATGAAATATGAGTCATGTCTTCTTTGAGCCACTCGCCAAACTGAGCTTGAAACTGTGTCAGGTCTGTGCTGATCCAGCTCTGCCTGCAAGCAGCATGTCCCTGTCCATGGTGCTGAAATCATTCTAACATGAGTGCCAGAGTCATTCTAATGGCTTACCTCAATGAAAGAGAGAGAGTTGTACTTTTAACTATTTAAGGAAACAAACATTC
The DNA here is from genome assembly GCF_024868665.1 of Triplophysa rosa. NCBI lineage: Eukaryota > Metazoa > Chordata > Actinopteri > Cypriniformes > Nemacheilidae > Triplophysa > Triplophysa rosa. The sequence goes on from NC_079890.1 coordinate 30,500,244, forward strand.
TTATACATACACAAATGCCTGTATTACTGTGGCATTATTTTGTTCCTTAAAGGATTTAAAAGATGTTACAGAAGATTAGAAATAAACATAACAACACTGGAGGAAGTAAAGTTAAAAGAGAGAATAAGAAAAACAACAAAAGATAGAGAAAGAGGTAACAAAAGGGTGAGAGTCCAGATTCTGTCTTTTATAATCTAAATAATAATGATAATTGTTGTGTTGGGGCCAAATGTTTCTGCCAAGTTTTTTTCTCCTCTTGTCAACATAATAATTAGTGTGGCCAACCATCACCCTGGCTCACTCGGCCATAAACATCTGTAATTACACACGCTCACAAACACAAGACCATCCTGAACCTTAACATCCATTTGATCCCCAATCAATGGACGCCTCCTACAGACAATTGTTCTGCTCCAAAACTTGGTAAATTGCCTCCGTATGCAGCGTTTTAAGATTCCTATACAGAGACTGGTAAAATGTTAACAGTTTAAAAAGCAGCTGCCGTGTTATTAGTGAGTTATATTACAATGTTAAGGAACAGAGTTAATGCATATGCAAAATCTATTATGCGTTTCCCCTCCTCCTCCTCACCTGGTCACACAAGTGCTGACAGCGTTCCCAACCCATGCAGAACGTTCTCACCGAGATATTTTTAAAGTCAACAGAGTATTTATAAAAAGTGTTCAGAGGTGATAAAACAGCTGCGAGACCTCGCTGGTGGCGTATGATGCCACCCTCAGACTGATACTAACTTTCCAATTTGCATATTCATGCTTCTAAACAAAGCATCTGCTTTATTATCACTGCAGTCTCCCATTTTTACAGTAATGATGGCAGTTACCGTTCGAGTCAGATCTGCACAGATTGGTCTTTGCGCTATAGACAAGAATTAAAGGTTCATATTTCATCGATAACCTTAACACCTTCACCTTGCACCTTTTGTTATTCTTTGCACATTCACACTTGAAATTGTTCTGCTACCTTGTATCTTTTTACTTGTCCCTGTTTCCCACCTTTGGCTATGTACATTGGCAGATTGAGACAGCAAACATTCATGTGTTATCATAATGTTTTGGGTTCTTAACTTACAGACTATATAAATGATACTGTTTAGCTTACGCAAAAAGCAATTTACACCTGACAACTTTATCCTGAACAGGCAGTTTATTTCAGGGATGACTGAGATTTTTAAAGCTCGATGGAAAATAAAGACAAAGCAAAAGGAAAAATAAGGAAATAGTATTTGGACATTGTGTTTGATATACACGGTGTTCCGAACATTGAGCAAAGCACTGCTCCTTATCTTATTTGAGCAGTTGGTGTAAGTATTTCTGCAAACTCCCCACTGCCCTAGTCATAAATCAATGTGGGACAAGATGGGAATCGGAGAGTATCATTACAAAACAGACTAATGAAACAAGCTACCTCTCGTAAATGACCTGCAGATTCAACAGATACAGACTCCCCACAATCACAGCTCTCTCTCTCTCTCTCTCTCTCTCTCTCTCTCTCTCTCTCTCTCTCTCTCTCTTTGTGTGTGTGTTACTGTTTCCATCTGAGTGTGGCCATCACTAGATAAGGTCTTCCTCTTGGTAATACAGTTTTCTTTGTCGAACAGATTCCATTATCAAAATGTACACTATATTTGGCAGCTTTATGTTTGTTTTACTGCTGTGCAGATTTTAATACGATTCAACAGGCAGAAAGCTCAGTGGTTAGGCCTGTATTCCCTTTGGGAATGTACATTTAAGAAGAAATAGTGTTTCGTTGGAATAAATTAGCATATATCTCTTTGTCCTATCCAGCGAAAGATCAAAGAGACTTGAGTTTGAAGACTACAGCATTTAGCGTACAAGAGATAAAACTTGACCATATATGTTGTGGTAGCTTTTCTCTAAATCTTTGATTTCCTTGTGTTTACTGTTTGTTTTTCATGGGTGCCATTGTTATCTCTGATTGACACGGTAAATAACCTTGTTTGTCTGTGGCTATACTCCAAACCTTACCTAAGTGATTATGCTGGTCTTGCATGAATTCCTCCATAACAAAACTAGACCATTAATTTCAAACATGAGCTTACACAAACCTGGATAAATCACTTTGAAATAAATAAACAAAGAAAAGCAACTAATTGTTAAAGTCTCATTAAACAAACATATGTATTCTTTTTTTTTTCAAAACGAACAAACTAAAAAAACACATTGCTTTAGGCAGATCTCTGTCGTGATGAATCTGCACTCTCCCCTCTGAGGGATTTTATTAACACTTACAGAAAAGTTTAGAGATTCAAGCTCATGGCAACACGGGCAGAAAACCTGTGCCTGAATCTTATAAAAACCAGCACGAGTGTGAAAAGGAGAGAAAGAAAGCGAGAGAGATGTTGGATTTAAAGCTGCGACTTAAGATGTAGTAAGAGACTGAATACTCTCTGCTCTGGCTTAAACACATAAATCTAGATCCCTTTTAAACCCATTTACATTACCCAGACAAACCCTTTCCACCCCAGGCTCTTTTGGCCAGATTCTGTTAAACAAGCAAAACAAGACCATTCAACAAGTCCTAAGAGAAGAGCAATTCACAGCTGATATTTCATCATACAGAGAAAACACGAAAGTGTGCCTCTTATGTGCTCGCGCAGACTTAAATTGGCTCAGTATTACTTTTGAATTTATTCCTAAGACTTTAAAGTATTTTCCCACCTCAGGCTTTGAATTCATTAACGTAAAATATTCACTTTTCCTGGTTTGCATAATATATGGGCGTGTAGTTTCCTGTATTAATTCACTCATAGCATATGTTCCCACAATTCTACAGAAAAGCAATAATGAAATGAAGTATGTGGGACAAAACACCAATATCATCAAAAATACGTTTTTAACGTGCATAATAATAGTCCCATATAATATACATGATCAAAGGCACTATCAGGCTTGTTCAAGGATTTACAACTATTAAAACTTTTAATTTCTAGATTGAAATACTCAGTGGAGCTTTTGAAAGGGAAAAATATAATGAAATTAAAAGTGTTTGCACTGCAGTCAAATTTACAAAATACCTCGGAAGGAAAACACAATTAGTATTTTCAGGAGCGTGTGATACAATAAATAGTGCAAACTATTAGAAATGTAGGCAGGGCAGGATCTTAGAAAAGATGTTACTAGAGACGCAATAGAGTGTGTGCGTGTGTGTGTGTGTGTGTGTGTGTGTGTTCATGTTTGTATATCCCGGTGGGGACCTAAACCTGAATACACACCAACACATGGGGACTCGTGTCACCGTGGGGACCAAAATTGAGGTCCCCAGGGGCAAAAAAGCTAATAAATTGTACAGAACAATATTTTTTACAAATCTAAAAATGCAAAAAGTGTTCTATGATCTTTAGGTTTAGGGATAGGGGTAGGACTGTCCCCGGGGGATGTCAACACAAGTGTGTGTGTGTGTGTGTGTGTGTGTCGGTGTGCGTGGTGCGTGCGTGCGTGCGTGCGTGCGTGTGTTTGTGTGTGCGTGTGTGTGCGTGTGTGTGTGTGTGTGTGTGTGTCTGTGTGTGTGCGAGTTTATAGCTGCATCCAATTTCATGATTCCTACTTTTCCATCCTCATCTTTTGTTGCCTCCTTCCCCCCGCTCCCCATAGGCCTCTGTTAGGATTATGTTCCTGAACCAACCAAATGTTTTCCAAGCTCAACGCTACTAAAACTAACTGGTAAGTGTATGTGTTGTGCTTTCACACCAGTGTCCCTGGTACATCCATCTTATCCAAACTACTAAGACTAATGTTGTCGTTGTTGCAGATGTTCAACTTGAAGTTGAAATGAAAGAAGTGTTTTTTAGCCTACAGTAATTTACAGTTTGGGTAAATTGCTTAGGATATTTTTGTGTTTATTTGACATTACTTAAACCTGTGAATTTGCATATTTGCACAGCACAGGAACCAACATGTCTTGTTCCACTTGATATGCAGCCTAAATTTGCATGTTAATTCTTTCACACAAAAACTTGAGCTTTGGTAGGTTTCAGTACTAATAAAAATACTAAGCGGTAGTATTAGTAGTTATTATTTAGTAGTATTAGTATTGTAAAAGCTTGATTCATTTTGTATATTCATGCAGTCACTCACCTTTTCCCCCGCATCTCTATCTTTTTCATTGGCCGTCCTGTCTGTCCTGCCACTTGAAAACACTTGTTTCTCAGGGCCCTACGGACACAAACAGGGCAGCCTCCAAAATAGAGAGAGCGCTCACATCTGATGCTCTCACACCCCCTCAATATACATCCCTCTTCATTTTAGACCCTCAGCTCTGTTTGTTTTGCACACAAATAGCTGCTTTTAGTCCCGGTCCCACTTGGCTGAAATGTAAACCGCCATTAATGTGGTTTGTAGGTCTAAATAATTTAGCAGAGAGGGTAAGTGAAATGTGTTGGTTTAAAAATATCGCTTTTGAGTAGAACAGCGAGAAGATCATGCTAATGTTGCCCTTCTCCTTTCATTCAGCCTGCTAGGATAGCGAGACAGAAGTTCTATCATCATAAGAAAACCAGCTTGAAAGAAATGTGAGCATGCTTTGGCATGTGTGTGGTTCAGGGGCGGGCAGGCAGAGAAAGAAAGACTTTTGTTGATCTGTGATCTTTTTGGAACTTCTGCATGTGAATTTTAAACACAAGACATAAATAAAACTAATAATGAAGCAAAGTTATAAATCTAAAAATATATGATGCTCATTGTTGAGAAGAGGCTTATCCTGCATCACAGACACAAGACCCCCTGTAGTCTCCCAGGGGTTGGTGAAGTTTGTTAAGCAATTTACAGATTGAGTGTAGAAAATCCTAGAAAAACTACACAGTACTTTTTAAGATTCAGCGTGATTTAGGTCAATGATTGCTTTACTTTTAAAATTTGTAATATGCAGTTTTACTGTGACAACTTACCACATATGTAGGATTCCACTAATGGGGCATGTTGTCACAAAAAGCCAATTTGGTTGCATTTACACTTGGCATTCACATACGACCTGTATCTAAATTTAGTCCACATGCACATTAAAAAGACAAGTGTAAACAGAATGTTATCAGATTTGTGTGGTATAAGAACACATTGTGATCGGGTCTAATATAAATGCAATCCAGTGATTGTCTGCAATGCAGGGTGACCTCATGCAAAACCCGCCCCCTATTATTATTCCCAATTCACTTTCTGAAGGCTGTCAGTATCAGAAATGATGTGTGGAAAGTTTGCTTTCGCACTCGAAAGTTGCACACAGCCATTCATTCACTATAAAGGATGTACAATTTTCCCAACACATCTGGAAACAATTTTGGAACCATATATTTATTTTTACCACTTCAGTCATGGCATCTATCCAATCTATTATTATTTGCAAACTCTTGCAAACATCCAACAAGATGTGAAGAAAGAATTAAGTAAAAAATAAAATTCACAACGTCCTTGTCGATTTTGCACCAGGGCTATTTTTCCTGCAGTGTTTTTTAAAATATTGTATGGGAGACAACCCATACAATAAAAAAATCCAGATACAGATTTGGTGTATAATAAATTAGAAATCCAGATACAGATTTGGTGTTGTTGACAAGTGTAAATGAGCTGTGCACTGATTGGCGGTGACTGGATGTTAATAAACAGCATGTGTGTTTATTGATCCGTATCTTTTTCCTGCAATAACAGGAGCCAGGGTTTTAAGGTGTTAATGGGACAGTTCACCCAAAACTTAAAATTCAGTCATCATTTACTTACCCTCAAGTTGTTCCATGCCTGTATAACTTTCATTGTTCTTCTGAACACAAAAATTTGGAAGAATGTTTGTAACCAAACACTACTTTTGACTACTGTAGTAGGGTCAAAATCTACTATGGAAGTCAATGGTGCCCCAGAACTGTTTAGTTTCCCACATTCTTTAAAATGTCTTCTTTTGTGTTGTACATAACAAAGAAATGTATGCATGGTTGGAACAATTTGAGGGTGAGTAAATGATGACAGAATTTTCGTTTTTGGGCAAACTATTCCTTTAACAAGTTGACTTAAAAATAAATGCGAAAAAATATTCACTGGAAAGAAAAAAAGCGTGACAACCAGACCTGTTTTTCCCTACACACAAGAATCCTGTCAACCTGTTCTTTATTTATACCCTATTCCAGTTGTTCTTGAAAGACCTTGTGGTGTTGGTTTCTTAATGTATGAATATTAACAATCAATTATGAAACTCAAATTGTGGGATCAGACTGATAGCCAAAACAAGGAAACAAGTTGCCCTACCTCTGCCTGAGTAAAAATGTTGACGTAGGGGAAACGGACGAGTAATTGGGCCCTTCTCTGAGGCAGGTGCACCCGGGGCTACCCTCAGGCAACATTACCAGGAGCCATGGAAAACAGTGCCGTAATTACCCTGCATAGGGTTTCACTTCTCTGTAATGCTGCAGCTGTTATGGAATGAAGAGTGACATCTCTCTCTCTCCCTCTGGCACATTCGTACTCATCGAGTCTAAACATGCAGGTGTAGGTCAGAGTTAGACCAGGTGAGAAAAGATGAGCCATAATTAAACAGTGACTTGATAAAAAATCCTGTTTGATTTTGGGTTTTTTTGGTTGCCAGCTCTGAGCTTTGTCCCAGTCCCTTCTGCCGATAGCCAGCTATCAGGCTGATAGACAGTAACACACATTTAATGTGATTAATATTGACATCGAAAATGGAAGAAAGAATTAGCCGTAAACAGGCCTCGGTGCCCTGCCTCCCGGTATGGATCTGCTAGGGGTGAAGTAGGGTGGAAGGCAATTTTGTGTTTACACTGCCTGCAACGCTAATAGATTAGCCCATCACAGGATAACTCGTCCCAAACAAACACTAATACTCATGCCAAATTGATGCTCATAGCCATCAATAATGTGCCTGCTTCAGGCGATTGATGTGAAATTAACCTTCATTTAGAGATTCTGTACTATCGCTTACAGTCCTGATAACAGCACAGCTTGATTAAAGAGATTGAATTGTGCTGCACATTTAGCAAGCGTTTCAATTAATGTTAAGGTTATTTCGTTAGCATGCCAAAGGTTGGTATATCAGAGTTTGTGCTATGTTGAGTCTTTTTCTGACAGGTTCAAGCCTTCTAGTTTATATTGGTAAAGTAAAATAAAAATATGTCATTCATTTACAATGTATTTGTATATATCCAATGTATGAGTCAATAAGTCAGAAGTCTGACTGTGATTATTATTAATGATTATTTTAAATAATTGATTTGAATAATAAATGGAAAATCCATAAGATCCCAGAACTGATTGTAATTCCTTCAATACTGTTTGAAAGGGATCTCAGGGTGAGACCTTAAGATGATAGTTTTTAAAATGCCAAAATAAGAGTTTTGTACACTCTAAACATGCTAGATACTTTTTAGATTTGTTTTACACTATAATAATATAATTTGTGTTATTCCAAAGTTTGATGAGTTTTTTTTATTTATTTAGACAATGAGGGTGGGGACTTGACTGGAGGTGAGGGCCTGGAATCGTCCCGGTTGACCAGGTAGCTCACCATCTCACGAAAGCCCAGAGTCTTCAGCAACCGGGTCTCACTGGCGTTTAGGTTTAGGCAAGGCAAGACAAACACATGGCACGATGAACAAGCAAGGTAACAATGCAAAACGAATGAGCACAGGACAATAGACACGAGGGCATTTTAAAGGGGAACTAACAAGGGAGATAACAATGGGCGGGTGTGGGTAATGAGACACAGGCGGGAAGCTAAACGAGGAAACGAGAGGAGCGGGGCCAAAGATGAGACCGGAGAGAACGCATATTATGTCAAGACAACAATAATGTCTCTCCCCACACAAAACATGAGGCTCTGCCATGATCCTGCCACAAGACCAAGAAAGTCATGACATGATGAGGCAGAATCATGACAGATGATGACTGGACATTCTGCTAAACCAACAAGTTTATTGATCTATGTGATATACAGTAGATGAGCAAGCTTTGCATTATATTCCCGTTTCGTTAGTCATAAAACTGCAATGCTGAATGCTCACATTCACACTTTTATGCATTAATTTATTTAGAGGTTATGTAAGGGATAATGTACAGGCAGCCAGTTGTTATCGCCAGTTGTAAGCCCCGACAGTGTGTATCAGACTTGTCACGCTGAAGGGGCTTATTTCGCGATAACAGCCGGCTGCTTGTACATTATCCCACTTATTACATGGCTACTTGCCACATGAGAAATAAACTGGACATAAAATGTGAATTTGAAATATTTTATTAGCTCATTTTTACCGAATGCAGACCTTCCGCGAGGAAAAGCCGCTTAGTTTTGGTTTTAAAGTAAGAAACGACGTTCAAAGGTCACAAACAGGCAAATTGCTTTAATCACTTGTAAATATAATGTCATATGTTATTAAAAGACATATTTATAATTCATTTTTGTGTAATATTAAACTGCCCCTCTCAAAATGATTTGCAGCATCCGGGTTACAGGGTGTTATTAGTTTTGAGCAGTTGTTATTTGAAAATAACAACCCTTGGAATGTCGTGACTGGCCAATCAGAATCAAGCATTCAAATGAGCCGTGTAATAAGCATGCATAGTAAAGGTTAAGTAAATTTGTAATGAAAACAACATTTAAAAGAATAATCTATTATTCGAAAAAGAAAAAAAAGGAAGTTTTGCGTAGGCTAATTCAAAAGCTTGCAAATTGAAACTGAGAATGTGGAGTCGTCTGCATCTAAATGCAAATTTAAAGTTGAAAATTACTTTGATCAAAATAATTAACAAAAAAATACAACGCGTTTTGATCGCTTGATCAAAATTTGATCGCTTACTCATCTTTAAAATGGGTTGTATGTTTCTGTATGGACCCTTACACACACACACACACACACACACGCACAGGCTTTGGTTGACTATCCCCGTGGGGACAGTCCATAGGCGTAATGTTTTTTATACTGTACAAACTGTATATTCTATCCCCTATCCCTAACCCTATCCCTAAACCTAAAGATCATAGAACACTTTTTGCATTTTTAGATTTGTAAAAAATATTGTTCTGTATAATTTATTAGCTTTTTTGCCTGTGGGGACCAAAATTGAGGTGACACGAGTCCCCATGTGTTGGTGTGTATTCAGGTTTAGGTCCTCACCGGGATATACAAACATGAACACACACACACACACAGCGTAAACAATAGCTTTTATTTTCATGAAGAAAAATATTTCGTTCTAATTGCACTTGCTGCTTTGTGTTTTTCTGCATTTATAAATAATAAAACATGTATTTTCCTTGAAAATTTTGTCTTTGTCATTTAAAAAGATCTATATAATAATAACCCAATGATAGCTTTTTCATTTGTATTGTCAGCATTTCTCTCATTTTTCCTGTCTGTTCATAATTTCCAGTGCATTCATAATGTCAGTCCCAGGTCACGGTCGTAAATATAAAACATATGTTTTATTTACACGCGGTGTAGAGTAAAATCATCATACTGTATATAAACGCACGATGTTCACGTTTTTTTTTTTGCACTTTTTTTTAGATTTAATGCATGCAAAGGTTAAATAATGTATACAATTATAAATAAATGTGGACACTATTTATTTGGCCATTTATTTCCGTATTCCGTTTGACAATATTTAGCTCAAGATGATCAAGGAAAAAGTTTTGTTCTTAATGCACCTCATAGCTGTTTGTTGTTCTGCATTTACCAAAGAAAATAAGTAATAGAATAAAATAAAATAAAAAACGAAATACGCCAAGGTCATGGATCCCAGGGATTGCACATACTTAGAACTTGCACATATTCAATCCAGGTGAGTTGCTGGCTCCATGAATTCGGGTTGTGGGATGTCATACAATGGAGCGCGCGTTCGAGATCCTGGTTAGCCCGCTCGCATTGCCCATTGGTCTGAGGGTGAAAACCTGTGGATAGACTTGCAGTGGCCCCGATCTGTCTACAAAATTCTTTCCAGAACCGGGAGGTAAACTGGGGACCCATGTCGGAAACTACATCAATCGGCAACCCATGGAGACGGAAGACGTGATCCACCAGTAGTTGAGCAGTCTCCCGGACTGAGGGGAGTTTGGGCAGGGGGACAAAATGGACCGCCTTGGAGAAATGATCCACCACCGACAGGATTACGCTGTTACCACTGGAAGAGGGGAGCCCAGTGACAAAATTAAGGATGAGAAGGAATGGGCAAGTGGCAGAGCAAACCAGCCGGTGGACGGTGAGCAGTCTTGTTTTGAGCGCAAGTCGAGCAGGATAACACAAACTGTTTGACATCTGTGACCAAGGTGGGCCACCAAAAACGCTGACGGATGGCAGCCAGCGTTCCCAGAATTCCTGGATGGGAGACAAACTTGGACTAATGACTCCACCAAAGGACATCAGGATGCAGCGCAACCGGCACGACAAGCCGACCCGCCGGACACTCTTCCGGCACTTGTACCCCTCGTCCTGCCTCCTTAACCCGTTGTTCGACACCCCAAGAGAGAGCCCCGACCACCACCCCCTTGGGGAGGATGGCCTTGGCCGTGAGCTCCCTCTCGGATGGCTCGAACAGCCGGGAGAGCGCATCAGGTTTTGTGTTTTTGGACCTAGGATGGAACGAAAGTGTAAAGTTAAAACGGTCAAAGAAGAGTGACCAGCGGCCTGGCGAGCACTCAGCCTCTTGGTGGAACGGACATACTCCAAGTTTTTGTGGTCCGTCCACACCAGGAAGGGCTGCGCTGCTCCCTCCAACCAGTGACACCACTCGCCCTAGGCCAGCCCGACCGCTAGCAGTTCTCGATTGCCGATATCGTAGTTATGTTCAGCAGGGCTTAGGCGATGAGAGAAGAAGGCACAGAGGTGAACCTTTCCATTGAGAGAGGAGCACTGTGACAAAACCGCGCCTACCCCGACCTCCGATGCGTCCACCTCGACGATGAACTGCGACTTGGGTTCTGGAAAACAGAGCACAGGTGCAGAGACAAAATGGGACTTAAGATTGTCAAAGGCTACCTGAGCTTGTGTGTTTCATTTGAAGAGTATTTTAGTGGAGGTTAACGTTGTCAGCGGTGCAGCAATCTGACCAAAACCTCCTGATGAAACGCGGTAAAAATTGGCGAATCCCAGGAAACGCTGCAGGGCTTAGTAAGCGCTGGAGAACCTGTCTGACGTGCTGGGCGTGTTCCTGGAGAGAGGGAGAGAAATTTTAAATATCGTCCAGGTACACAAAAACAAAGCGATTAAGCATGTCACCCAGCACGGCGTTGACTAGGCCCTGGAAGACGGCAGGAGCATTGGTCAGACCAAACGGAAGTACCAAATACTCGAAATGTTCCGTGGGTGTATTGAACGCCGTTTTCCACTCATCTCCCTCTCGGATGTGCACTGGGTGGTACGCGTTGCGGAGGTCTAGTTTGGTAAAGACCCAGGCTCCCTGCAATAATTCAAAGGCAGACGACATTTTGGGTAAAAGATATCTATGTTTGACAGTTATGTCGTTCAAACCTCGATAATCAATACAGGGACACAGGGAGCCGTCCTTCTTCTGGACAAAGAAGAAACCCGCAACCGCGGGAGAGGAAGAGTGTCGAATGAGCCCAGCTTGCAATGACTCTTGAATGTATTTGTCCATGGCCTCTATTTCAGGAGCTGACAGGGAAAAAAGGCGTCCCCTGGGTGGAGAATTGCCTGGGAGAAGATCTATGGCACAGTCGTAGGGGCGATGCGGAGGTAAGGAGGTGGCTCGTGACTTGCTGAAAACTGCCTGCAGGTCGTGGTATTCCCTTGGAACCCCCGCCAAATCGACCGCTTCAGCCTGCAACACAGAAGAAACGGAAACAGGAGAGGAAGCGGCACCCAGGCATGACACGTAACAAGACGGACTCCAGGCTAAAACTGAATTATTAACCCAATCTAGGTGAGGATTGTGCTGTAACAACCAAGGATGCCCTAATATGATGGGTGTATTGGATCAAGGATGTACAGCTCAATACGCTTACTGTGATTACCAGAGAGGAGGAGGTTGACGGCTGGAGTGATGTGAGTGATGGAGGAGAGTCTGCTCCCCGCCAGCATGAAGACAGAGATGGGCTCGGCAAGGGGAATCGCTGGGATATTCCATTTCAGAGCAGTATCCGCGTTGATGAAACTTCCCTCCGCCCCGGAATCGATAAAGGCGTATCTTGTGTGGGAAGATCCACTGAAGGACAGGCATCAGGGAAGCAGTGTGCGACAAGTAGGAGAGGTTGACACGGGATAGGCGCCCACCGGGACTCTCCGCTATACTGGTGGGCGTGGTCTTTTAATGGGCACTTGGAGACGATGTGGCCGGATTTCCCGCAATAGAAGCAAAGCCCCTCCGCCAGTCGCTGCTGTTTTTGAGCGGCGGTGAGACGAACCGACCCCAACTGCATGGGCTCAGTCTCGGGAACGACTGTCGAGGCCTCCGCCGGTGCTGAATCTCAGAGTGGCCACCAAGGATTAATAGTCATTCACCGCTGCCACCGCAGAGCGAAAAGACTCTCCACCCTTAGTGAGAGGTTGATTACATCCTCGAGCGTCCGAGACATCTGGCGATGGCAGCATTGAGACCCTCCAGAAAGCGGACATGTAACGCCCGCTCGTTCCCAAGAGGCCGCAAGAGTCTTAAAACGGATGGCATAATCGGCCCAGCTGAAACCATGGGATGGTCAGATCATTCTGTCATGAACGATAGCAGAGTCAACTGCGGGGTACGATCAAAAAACACTTTATTTTAAAATAGCGAGCGAGACAAGACAAGAGTCAATGATCAAACAGTTCAAGAGTCCATGAGCCGGGCGGCGAGTGGCAGGGACACCCGTGGCTGCAGCGGGAACAGAAGCGCAGCGGACAGAGAAGACCAGTGAGATGGTGCAGCACCAGCGGCGAGATGTGATGCGTCTGGGCTCGGCTGGGGAAACCCCTATGGGGCGAGCGGCTGGCAGAGAGCAGAGGCGGGCAGGCTAGTGGTAAAGAGTGGCTGGGAGCCGCGAAACTCCTCTGGAAACTATGGGAGGCAGGGAACAGAAACAAAAACAAGGCAGAGCGGTATCCGGCACTGGAGTCTGGAACGGGACACAAGACAAAAGGTAAGAGTTCAATTCTTCAGATAATCTATGAAAATAGCAAGGCTAAGTACTGTGACTATGACTATGGGGGTCAGGGAAGAGAAAAAGCTCAACGATCCGACACAAGACGAGAGAAACGCGGGGATTAAAAAGGAGAACAAATGAGTGAAAGATGTGAAACCGGTGTGAAACCTAACGAGGTAATGAATGGGAAACAAGGAGGGAGGGGCTAGGCCACGCGGACACCAAGCACGCACCGAGCTGTCAAGCAAGCACTCTTTTTGTGAGCTACATCCACGCTGGCTTTAACCTATCAACATTTTACTGAGCTCAAAACACGGAGAACATAGTTTTAATAATGGAATTCCCAGAGTTACGTATATGACCTAACAAAAAGAAGACAAATACAGAGATTTAAATAAAGAATACAGAGTGGGTTGATTTGCAAGTTAAAATACATGAGACGTGCAAAATATCATAGTAAACTGTGCCTAAAGTGAGCTTCATTGGTATTAGTCATTACCACAAAAATTGACTGCATATTTAAAATATACATAAACTTCAGGCAGGTTAGTGACCTTGAACGTCTGCCCAGAGACAAAACGTTTTCACTACGAGAGACAGCAGCAGCACAGCAACTCCACAGCTCGCCAAGTTTGGTGAAAGGGCCATAACATACATTAGAATGTCATGACTGTATAACAAGTCTCTAATTTGTTCATATGAGATTGTTTGCCATTGAGATTCAGTTTTCCCACAGTAGAGCACACTTTCCTTTTAAATGCTTTACACAAACAAAACAGGCTACCAAAATTACTAAAACAACACCCAGCAAAACACGCACCTCCTACCCGGCATGACGTAGCTTTTTTATGCCAAAAGTGCCCCCTAATGGTCGAGAGCATTTCCGTTGTGTTATGACTTGATTCCGTTGTGTTGTGACTTGATTCCGTTGTGTTGTGGCTTTATTCCATTTTGTTGTAGCTTGATTGCGTTGTGTACTTATATTTGCTTTTTAAATTTCATTGTGTTGTGCACCACTGGGCCACCGTAGAGCACAACATGTAGAAACAACATGGCATATGCGATGGGACCCGCGGTGTATGTAGATAGAAATAGCTCATTCTAAGGTAATAAAAACATAACGCTTCATTATGTAAGGTCTTTATTAGTAGGGTCGTTAGTAGTAGAATGCAGGGCATTATTGCATTTTTTTTACAAAAATGTTGAAAAAATATAAACATAGTAAGTAGGCAAAGACTTTGATTGGTATTGACTGTATTATGTCAGGCTACTGCAGTGAAAAGAGAACCTAATTGCAGGCAGGCGTGAAGGGGTTAACAAAACAAGACTTTAATAATAAATACAAAGAAAAAAACCCACGATGGGGACAAACACAATAACAAAAGGCTTTACAAAAGGACAAAGCAAAACTACCCGCAATGGGGCAAAACAGAAACTAAGGTCAACTAATAAACTCACACTTGGGGAACAGATGAAAGGACAAGGCAAGACGATGACGCAAACACGAAGCTGCACAACAACACGCACATACAATACACGAGCAACCAGACACTGAAACAAGAGGGCAATATAAAGGCAAGACAAACGAGGGATAATTACACAGGGCAGGTGGGAAACATTAGACACGGCAGGGAGGCAATACATGAAACGAGAGGGGCGGGGCCAATGACAAGACACTGGAGAGAATGCATATTATGTTAAGATAGACAATAATATGATTCTCTCCACATAAAACCAAAGGCTTTGCCATGACTCTGCAACAGGACCAAGAAAAACATGACTGAGTGAGGCAGAGCCATGACAGTATTAAATATTAAATATTTAAATATTAAATATTTTATTGCTTTTCTTATGAAGGACAAAAAATGTATCATGTTTTCAAAAACTTTTGAATATTACATTTCAAACATCTCGTCAATTCTGTTATGAACTAGATTTCTACAACATTTCACCTTTTCTTCATCTCAGACATTCTTATTCATCACTGACCCATGTAGTGTATCACAGATCCATTCGAGTGTAACCACAGAACAGGCAGGAATGCACTCTAATATTTTCTGTTTCAAAACAAGGCGCACATTGGCAGTATTTTACCCTCGCTGCAGTTCTTTTCCTTACCCATCATTCATCAGCTTTTCTGTGTTTGCTGAATGAATGATTGTGGGGGGTTGTGGAGTGATTGTCCTGCATCGTTGCAGCCAGCATCTCAACCCGAGTGAGGTCGCAAACAAATGACGCCTAAAACAATTTAAACAAATCTCTGTCGCTCTCTTTCTCCATCAGCACTTTCTGTTAACCTTCCTATGCAAATAGAGGTGCCAACCAGGCTTCTGTTTCATGATTTACTAATTTCTAATACAGTACGTCATTATAATTTGTTGCACATGCAGCCTCCCTGTGGCCCAGTCAAACATCAGCAGCCCTGTCTCACATTTTGTTTCATGCAATGTTTGCTGCACAGTGGTGATTTATATGGAGGCATGATAAAATGCAAACTTGTCTGTACAGTCATAAGGATGGGCTGCATAAACATAAGAAACTGGATGAGAGAAGAAGCAGAATAGAGAGTGATGAATACAAATACAAAGACTTCAACCATATTTACAACGCAAAGGTGTTGTCGACGCCACATCTAAAGTAGCATTTACATACACATTTAAAGGGATAGTTCACCAAAAAATGAAAATTCTGTCGTCATTTATTCTCCCTCTTGTCATTTTAAACCTGTATGACTTTTTTCTTCTGCAAAGGAAAGAAGGTTGGTAACCAAACAATGGTTGTACCCATTGACTAGCATTGGTTTTGTGTCTATGCAATGGAAGTGATTGTGTACTGCCATTAGTTACCAACATTCTTCAAAATGTTTTCTTTTGTCATATAGGTTTAAAATGACAAGAGGGTGATTAAATGATGAACTGTTGGGTAAACTATTACTTAAATGCTGCTCAGAGGTGGCATAAATTCTTTTACACAGCAATTATAATTGCATGAATAATAATGATTAATGTTTTAGGTATAAAAGTGTGAATACCAACATATGGAATAAACAAATTAAATTATACTTTTAAATAACTTTGAAACCTAATGATTTATTGATTGATCCTTCATGCCAAGAAACAACGTATAGCTGCTGTGATGCTGGATTTTATGAACACTTATTTACACAACCAGGCTTGCATCAGACTTCTTTAAAACTATGGGCTGAGATGCATGGTTTTTTTTATTCGTTTTTTGAGACATTGCATCTTTTGGGTAGTCTTCTAATGTAGACATGTTTTTTTTTTTTTTGCAGAATTGATGATCATGTGTTACTGGAATTAGCTAACGACTTTTCCAACAGACAAAGTAAAATTTGCTTTAAAGTATACTTTTAAGTAAAAAACGAAATTGTTTCTCCCAAATACTACACAAATGTCATAATGTACAACAATATAAAAGTCCAAGCAGACTTATTATAGTTTTAATTTTAGTTTTATTTCGTTTTTATTAGTATTTTAGATTAGCTTTTATTTTTAGATTGTTAGTTTTTATGTTAATTTTAGTTAAATACAGTATTTAGCAACTTTGTTATATGCATTTGACATTTATTATTTATTTGTTTTTTATGTTGCTATATAAGATTAATTCATTTTAGTTTGGTTTATTATTATAATTTTAGTGCTTTAAACTTATTTCAGTTTATTTCTGAGGCAACATATCAATTTCAATTAATTTTTTCCCAATAATTGTCCCCAATTGTTTAATAAAATTATTTCAATAATTTTATTATTTCAATGATTTCAATGAGCAAAAACGCTTTCAAACTTTTTATTTTAGTTAACTAAAACAACCTTGATTCCTAAATACTAAAAAGTACCTATAAAGGTACTGTATTTATTGATTGATATGTTTTTGTGGCAAGGGGGGCGTGGTTCAGCGAGGTCCGCAGCGGGAGAGAGAGCTGGGAGACGAGCGGTGAGTAAATGGGGCGAGTGCAAATAACGAACGCCTGTGTCCCATTCTAGTAATTGGCGTGGGGAAGTATAAAGCCGGCGTGGAAGCAGAAGCCAGGGGAGAGAGACGGGACTACTGCTGACAACACGAGACCTCTGTGCTGGCTGTGGGCACGAACAGATTCTTACCAAGACGGTGGATGGTTATTGGGACTCTTTTGTTTTGTTTATGAGCGCGAGTGACGCAACGTCGTGTGAGACGCAGATTCTAATAAACTGTTCAGCAGTAGTCAAACCGACCCCGACCTCTTCCTTCCTGACTCTAGTGAATTTGTTACAGTTTTAATCTGCCAAGCCCACCAATGCACTCGATTTCTGTCATTTTATTTTTTAAGCGGTAACTATTTTTAGCTGTATGTATTTTGGTGTATTTTGTTCTTGAAGGAGTATCTTATATGATGATATAATCACTGTTGCTTTGAGGCAATAATTATTTTCAGTAATATTCCTTGTAATTTCAACCATTCATACTGTTGTCAATGTCCTACACTGGAACCCTTACAATTAACACGTTTTTCCCAGACACCTGCAGCTGAAGCTACCAGGCGTCTGTAACTACAATGGCAGGTATTGAATAACATGACTCATCTTTCTGTGAGTTATCTATCTCCCCCGATGTCCTCTCTCAGACGGCTGATTCTGGTCGTGCCCTTTGAGTGGCTTTCCCATATCCTCCCTCTCTTTTCTAACCTCTGAACGGCTCTAACAATCCACATGAGGCATGATGTCAGGTCACTACAATGGCATGTTCGCTCGATAGCCCTGCCAGCAAATTGCTTTTTAATGTTTTTGCACAATGGCCCAAAAGAAAGACGATTGTTTTGCTTTAAATCTGCAGCAGGCCATTTAAGCCGCTCTGATACATGTTGCACGGAGGAGCACAGGTGTCAGACAGAAACTGTGTGTGTGTGTTTGTGTCGGAGCTGAGCTGAGCTGTTTTTGATGGATGCGGGAACATCGGTGGTGAATGGGCCCAGAGAAGCGGGACACATGCGGCTTGCAAGGTCTTCAGAGGCCGTGGTTCTTGCTATTTGACACAAGGCCAGCAGACCAATCTATCACAACACTGAGTCAATGACAGGAGATGGAAAAGTAGGAATGTGTAGATTGAGACAGAGGGGTTGTATCGTTTGTCTGTGTTGCAGCAAATTAACTGTACGAGCAAAATGAATCTTTTTTCTGTGTATAATAGGACTGTCAATAGATGAAAAGTTTAAATCAAATTAATTATTTGATGTGCAGATTAACTAATTGAATTAATCTCAAATATCAATATTTGCTGAGAAAAGCCTTCAAATGAAGATAAGTATTGTGAAAGACAAAATATTAAATGACTGTATTTTATAATTCATGAAAAATCGCTGTCCACACCAATTCATTATGCAATCAAGTTTGTTCATCTGTTAAAAATAGGTTCATATTATAGATCAGGGGACATGATTTGCTTTACATTTGATAAATACTGGATATTAGTACTGTTAATTAGGATAATAATAATAATAATATAAAAAATAATAACAATGATAATGATAATAATAATAGGCTAATAATTATAATATACTTTTCACCCATTTTTAACCTTTAGCCCGAGCAAAAATATATGTGCTGTATGTACAGTGGGTCATCTAACTGTCAGAGTTACATTAATATGAAGCGATATCTGTTTTCTCAGGCTAAGATACAGATGATTTGACTTGAGAGATAGCTGGGAATGTGCCTGTAGGGTCTCACTTGCTCATCTTCTCTATTTGTGTAGCGTAGCTCATCTACCTCCTCTGAGAACTCCCTGTGAGATCTTTAACTGGCCAGAGGAAGATCACTTTACAGTCACGTTCATTAAATCCTAAACTAATTGCTTGTAACTGTGTTGTCGAACGGTTTGATGTTACGTTCATCAAAAAGTGTATGAAAAAAGGGGAAAATGAGTCTCATATTTGCTTTTGCTAGATTCCAGCTGTCGTTGAATTTAAGAAAGCATGTATTTAATTAACAAAACAGTGTACTGATGCATGCATCAATTTGTATTTATATAATGAAAACAACAGTTCTCGGTCTTGTGAGGAGTAAAAATCTGTCTAATGATTTTGAAGAAAATGAAGAATTCACAGAGTGAGTAGGAGACAATTATGCAAATAGTTACGTATAATACAAACTATATAATTTATTGCTATATTGCTGTTTATACCAACTCTGTTTACATTGAAATGGCTTCATATACATACATACCCACACACGCACACACATGCACGCACAGACACACACACACACACACACGTATACACTGTTAACATTTCCCTGTATTTTTACAATAAGTTACTGGCAGCACGGTTGCTGTAGTTACTGTATTTCAATTTACAGTACCTGTACTGTAATAGATTATACGGTACACAAAATATTACTGTATAGCTACAAAAACGGTACTTTACTGTATTTTAACTGTATTTTTGTATTTTGGTCTATTTGTACTGCATTTTTATAATACTGTAATTTACTGTAATACCTATATTCACACATTACTACTAATTATTACTTATTGCAATAATTACAAATAATATTATATATGATGAGTAGTTAAGTATATAAATCTATAGTTATTAATATTGTAAAACTACTATACTTCAGAATTACATTATGAATCAAAAGGCAATCCAAGCAATGTTTGTAATAAAAATATTTTTATTAAATCATTTAATTTAAATGTAGTCGAGAAACTGCATGACTTGCAGTCGTAGCTGGACATCCTTAACCTGGGATGACTTGCCTGGGAACATAACAGATGACCCAATCCAGCTAAACAAGCAATGGTCAGACTGTAACACAAAAAAACACATATAAAAAATATGTAAGCCATAGAAATAAGTACAAATTGTGCAGGAAATGGTGAAAGAAAATTTAGTAACACTTTACTATAAGGTTTTATTTAACATTTGTTAATGCTTTAGCTACTATGAACTAACAATATTTTTTAGCTTTAATAATGTTTGGTAATGTTAGTTACAACATATTCATTGTGCATAAACTAATGTGAACAGAGACAAATTGGTTTAAAAATGTATTAGCAAATGCTGAAATGTATTAAGATGAATACTGTTAACAAATGGAACCTTATTGTAAGTGTTAATGAAAAATATGTACATATATCCAAACAGTATTTTTTTTACATTGAAAAGGAGCAGGCATTTATCCAATAACAAATACAGTCATTTTACCTTGCTTATCTTTGTAAAAACAATTCAAACAATTCGACAGAAAATAAACTTACCAAAACCCTCATTTGGTTAAAATAACTCTATATCCATTGATTAAGATGTGAAAGGCGGGCTTAAGCAGCAGATATACACCTAACACTAGAGGTTTCATTTCTGAGGGAGATTGCAACTTTCATTGGAAAACTTTTCTGTCTCAGTCCACATTTAAAACAATACCGTGACAAACTATTGTGCAAAATACTAAAACTAAATGATATAAGTTTGCATGAAACATAAAATAAGCCAAACCTACCGAACTACCAGAAATCTAACGTCCTCCTTCAGCTGCAGTCAGGAGTTGTGCTCTGTGTGACTTGGCGATGGGTGGGGCACTTTCGCGATTTACAGCAATCCTGTATTTTTCCATGCATATTACAGCAACGTTACAGCAAGATCAAAATTTACTGTAAAATCTTCCCGCTCAGTCAAAATTACCCAAAATGCACTACGAACTGCAGTATTTTACTGTAATGTAGAAATGCGGTATTGTACTGTGCATTTTTACAGTAATGTGCTGCTAAATCTACAGCAACATCTAACAGTGTATATACAATCAAGCCGAAATGTATTCAGACACCTTCAACATTTCTCACATTATCACAGTTTATCCGCTATAATTTAGAAAATGGTAATGAAATATGACAAGACCTCAAATTTAAACTGTGTCAGAACAAATTCATTTTCATAATGTCAGATAACTTTGATAGAAAGTGGATTTGGTTGAATAGCTGTAAGCTGTTAAATGTAGGTACACAATTAGATAATACCAATTACCAAGCAATGCTTCATTTTAGTCTGACGTGTAAAACGATCACAATAGCAATTAAAGAAAGAAAAACACTTAATCAAAACATGGTCAGGTCAAAGTGCCTGAGTAATTTGGTTCCAAATTTTTTTATCAATTTTACTGGTAGTCCAATGTATGAAGAATTTTTGGGTATCTTGTCACAGTTTATTTTGCTCACTTACATATATGAACTACAGTGTCCTGCACCCACTAGTAAAAAAAATATTGGGTGTCTGAATAATTTTTGGTTTGACTGTATACAGTATAATGGTAAAGCCGTTCAATATATACATAACATTTACGCATTTGGCAGATGCTTTTATCCAAAGCAACTTACATTGCATTGTATTATACATTTGTTTCTGACTATGTGCAATCCCCTGGGATTGAACCCAGGACATGGCATTCCTAGCGCCATGCTCTAACCACTGACACTTGACACTGACACAAGGCCAGTGTACACTTGGCCTTGCCTAAATATTCTTGTTTACACGTGTTTCTCTCAACCCATTTAGGCGTAATGGAGTTCATTATTCATCTTCTGAATTTCTGCCCATAATGTTTAAGACGAACCACTCTGTCACTGCTTGAGCGAGGAAGAGAAAGGGAAGGCGATGACAGGACAAACAAATACAAACAGTATCAGCTGTGGCAAGCCGGGTGAGTTTTTTGTAGGTTCAGCATAAAATGAAAGCGTACGAGAAGGAATTTGAGGAAATAGAGATAGGGAAAGAGGGGCTTGCGGACTGATTTATACATGATCTCAGGTGGGGGGCGATTCTGCCCGCAGTCTTGCTGCCTGACGCTGTCGTCTCTAATGAAGCAGAGGAGCATGCGGGAAGACGGACGCGCACACACAAAGTGTCTCACAAACAAGGGCAACCAGCCCTCACAACATAGCCCCTAATGAGCCCCTAGCCATATTTTAGCATAATGCCTGCCGCCCCCCACGCCCTCCACACATCCGCAGCCGATGATGTCTCTGGTATACGCAGTTGTCTAGTTGCCTACTAAGGGACCATCCTGTTCTCTTGTGGGAACTCGCACACCCGCACGCATGAACGCGTTTGTCACCCACATTTGTCTTAGCGACATGCATGCATATAAGCGCCAGACGTACTTCAAAGAAAATGAATTAATGTCTCGATGGCTTTCCCACAAACCCAGAGAGGCTTCAGGAATGCAGACTCAGGTGATGTCACAGTCACGTCCCCTAGTTACCGCTTCCCCACAGGAGCCCATCCATATGGTTCAGTCTCAATGGCAGGCTCATAGTCAGCGCTGTGAGATAGAGGGTAACAAATCCGGCGCTATTTTTAAAGAGCCTTTCTCCATTTCCAGCACAGCTTGTTAAGAGCTCATCGTTACCATACTTCCATACCTTCCATCCCGGGTGCTAAGGGCAACTGAGCCCGAGCCCAGATAAAGTGCCAGAGTTGTCACATAGTCTTACAGAGATAGTGTTTCACCTCGCTAATCATGCCACTATGAGAAATGTGGTCAGGTGCTGTCAAGGCAACAGGGTAAGTGCCGAGCAGGCATTGCTTTAGCTTATGAAAGATTCCAGCATTGCTGTTGGAAGCAGGCCAGGTTTAGATATAGATTTGGATGCGGTAAATAAGCTTGTAAGCGTACGGTGTGACCAGCGACGGCGCTAGGTTGAACTCGTGCGGGGTACTGTATGTTGTTCATATATTGACAGGGTTTTGGTTCTGAAATATTTATTTCGTAGAGTAGCAGCACCCACTGCAAGCTGCAGATGTTAGTGTAGAAGCAAGGATCTCAGACCACAAATAAAAGAAGGAAATAGGAACATTTTTAATGTTGGGATTTTAGATAATAACACTTTACAATAAGGTTCTTTTTTGTTAACATAAGGTAAAGGGGTAGTTCACCCAGAAATAAAAATTCTGTCATGATTTATTTACCCTCATTTTGTTCAAACCCTGTGTATGACTTTCTTTCTTCTGTGGAACACAAAATAATATATTTTGAGAAATTATATTGTGTCCATACAATGGAGGTCAATGGGGGCCAATGTTCTTTAAATGACAAAATGATGAAAGAATTTTCATCTTTGGCAAACTTCAGCCTCTTCAGCTACATTAGTTAGTTAATGCATTTACTAATGTTAACAAAAACAACCTTATGGTAAAGCATTACCAACATTATTTTAAAATGTATTGGTCATTGTTAGCTCATATTAGCTAATGCATTAAGTACATTAATAAAAATGGATTTCTAATGTAAAGTGTTCTCTGGATTTCTTTAGCACTGTTTTGAAACAGTTTGAACAAAATACGGCATGCGCATCTGCATGTGTCTGAGGAGCATCTTATTGCAGCTCGGTCATAAAACCGCATTATTGCAGCAGATCAGATTTAAGTGCCGTGTCTAAAGCAACAATGGCGTTTGGGTACCTTCTCAAAGAGCCTGCAGGTACAGGAGGAAAAGGCATTTCATTTTCACTAGGGTCGATTGACTCATATCTGTCTGTAAAAGTGTGCTGCTCTGCAGTCTATAAAAACAAATAAAAGTTTATATTGTGGTTTTAGTGTAACCGTTACATGCATGATGTATCTTCACAATCTTTGATGCGGAGTGACTATTTAGGAACATCTCACATGTATTTTTATGCTCTCATCTGAAACCAAGCCTTGGTGGTGTGTCCTCCATTTATAACGCCCCCAGGGCCCAAAAACCAAATATCTCAGAAACAGCAGAAGACTTCTAAATGTATTTAAATAAGTCATTTCAGACATCTATCCACTTCGTACAGCGGTAACATGAGAAAAAATCTTTATCTGGGGTAATTACTCTAAGCATGTGATTAGAATGTCATTTGATGACATTGGCTAATTAGCTTTGTCTTGCTTCATCACAGTCGCTCAATAAGAAAGGCAGTCACTGCTGCAGGGAGGTGATACATACTTAACTGGACTATGGCATATAAGGGACTCAAATATAAAAGTGTGACAGAAGCTTTTAATAATTTGTGGCAGATCTGTCACGAAGAGAGGTTTGAGAGGCTCTAAATAGCATGATTTTAACTGAAGTATTATTCTCTTTGCATTTTACAGTAGCTGGGCCAGACTTTTTAAAGGCATTGGGTCTTATTTATGGGTGGCTCAGAACATTTTCCTTGTTTTTGTCATGTTATTTAATTTTTGTCGCAGTTAAAATAATTCAGATCTAAAAATCAAACATAATGCCACACATAAATCTTGCTGTGAATTCAACAAAGACATTTTTTTAGCATCCAATCCAGCAACTATTTTTACATTTATTTAAAGCGTCTGCTAAAAACACTGAGGCCCGGTTTCACAGACAATGCTTATCTTAAGCCAGGCCTGTGCCTTAGTTGGATTAGGATATTTGAGTCACTTTTATAAAGATACTTTAGAAAGAAACATTACCTGTGTGCATCTTTAGACAAAACAATGGCACTGACATATTTTATGATATGTTAGGGCAAGTTATTTTAAGTTGAGACAGCTCCAACATTCATTTAAAGGTGCAGTGAACTAGGACCACAATTTTAACCCGAGCTTTTGTTATATAAGAGGGAATCGTATTCAAGCGAACATCCTGTAAGTGTCAGAACTGAAAATGCCCTTGTTACTGAAATAACAACTGTTATTGACACGAGGCTCAGTGAACGGCAGGTCCTGGAATGCACCTATCTATGATAGGTTGAACACCGCCTCCACAGAAGAATACCAAGGCCTACTTCTCGAGCCCTGCCAACTGGTTCGTGCATGACAGTACTGAACACAAGCTGCACGGAACCAGATAGAGCGAGTGTAAGCATCATGCCGTTAAAGATCGCACAATATTGTGCAGTGCCTGGTTGTGGAAGAACACAGTCGCTGCATAAAGTTCTTTTTTAAACGAGTTCACGTGGGGAAAACATTGAGCGTTTGTTCGCTTCATTTCAACGCGGATTCCTTGAACAAGTCTTTGCAGAGAGACTAAAATGAAAAAGCAGTGCTGTGCCGTCAATATTGGATCCGATAGGAATGGCACAGCAATCTTATGTGAGTAAAACATATTTGTACTATGCGTCACTATTGCTTTGTTAGAGATCGCTTGATATGCCCTGATAGTATTACCTGGGGACCTCTAGACATTTGTAATAATTGTAATCGGCATCTCTGCGATTTGGCGGGCTCATATATCATTTTTCAAGGTTTTATCCACCGTTTGCGAATAATGGAGGCTGTTTTGAAGTGTTTTGATATTATTTCTGGTGCTGGGTCACATCCATATCTGCCAACACTGTCGTTTTGGCCGGGAGTCTACCGTTTGTTTATTTATCATGAAAACTATAACATTTGAGACCCGCGATCGCGGTGATTTTCTGTCCGGTTCGCGGGTCTTAAATGCTGACATGTACGGTCATATATCACTAAATGCCATACAACTATAGGCTATACAAACTATACGCAAAGCCTTACCATCACATCCGGGAAATAAGTCCGTAAATTTGAGTAAAATGACGTGTTTATGTAACGTTACGTGTCTAACCAAATTCACAGAAGGCTCCAACTAAGTCAACTACGCAAGCTGCTATCCAATCATAGCAGTGGGCGTTTACTTCCAAGTCTTCTATGCGGCCCGCCCTTAAAAACCGAGCGTTTCTCCAGCCAGCCTCAAAACCAGGGTAGAAAATTAACCTATTACTTATTGATTTTGATGTTTTCGAATGTAAAAACCACGCAAACGTCATAAGTAGACATCAGACAATAGTATAAAACAATAAGAACGGCCAGTTCACTGCACCTTTAAGTCTAGGACTTGCCTAAGCCTTGTCTGTGAAACCAGGCCTCAATGACATACAGTGGAACACGAGTCAGTGACATACAGTATACCTTTATACAATGTACCTGTTGTTTTATATATACCTTATATACAGGGGCGTTGGGCAGATACATAATCATAGCTTACTGCATGCATAATTTTGTACGTTTTTCTGTGATTAAATTGACAGATCATTGTTTACTAGATCATACAAATAAGCATTTATTAAGTATTTAATAATAACTATTTATGTTTTAATTATTTTATTTGTCAGCTGGATATTTTGGAGGGGTCCAAGAAAAATCTGGAGGGGCAAGCCCCCCCTGCCCCCACCCAGACCCAGCCCTGGTGTTTATGCTTGCATATGTTTTGTAAGATTTAATAGAAATTTTAGTTGAAAATTTGTGTAGTCATACTTAGGTTATTTCTTTTAGCAAATTAGTTGTGTACATTTAAATATTTAGGTTATTTCTTTTAGCAAATTAGTTATGTTTAAGTTTAAATATTTCATTTGATCTTGATCATATTTTTCACTGCCACGTTTTAAAGTGCACTTTGGGTATGCTTTTTTAATAAGACACATTGTGAGATAACAGGTGGGCCTGATCTCAGATCAGTAGGTTAGGTGTTTCACTTATTGGCCATTTTTAGCTATTTTATGTTATGGTTGGAGATAATGTGAGCATGTGCAGCATGTGTGTATTTGTTTCATATGCCGCTATTTCTGTTCTCGTCAGCCCAAAATGCATTTATATCGCATAATCACATATAATGTGGATGTGCAGTTATGCTAACCTCAACAAACAAAGAATAAATCAGTCACTTTGAGTGAGTACAATCCTAGCGTAACATAAACCAGCTCACTTTGCGAGTGCTCGGGGGTTTAGCACGCTGTTCTTTCAATGGAGGCAGCGAAGTATATTTCATCAAACAGCTACGTAATTAATTTCAGCTACTGCAGTGCGACAGTCAAATGAAATAAATTTCTCCTCCTATTATCAAGGGGCATATCCAGCCACCGAGCTGCAGACATGGGCGCTCTGCATCGATGATGAGACAGACTAAGTGTTTTCGCTTTTACTAATTACGCCTAGCATATGTTGTACAGAGGAACGAAGGAGAGAATAGGATTTAACATCACGTAATTGTCTGAGTCGCAGGGTTTCTTGTTTGTTAAATAAACATAAACTTAATTTCTCGAAAGTCCCATGTTGCTTTTCATTTGGCAAACCGTAATGAGAATTCCAGCGATTAACATTTAATATTTATTCCCCCCCATATAAAATGAATTCATAACACCCATCCACTCCTGGGAATGCAAACAAATTTAATTACACCTCTTTGCGATGACACATTTTCTCTTCCTTTCAAATATCTCATGCTCAAATTACAGACAGAATAATGATGCACGGAGCTGGTGCTTGTCTTAAATAGCCGCGAACGCTTTGATCATCCACACAAAAGGCAGAAAAAGAACATTTTAAAAGTACCACCATCTTGACCTCCACCATAGAATAAGAGCAGTGAATGAAAACACAGATCTTTTTCCGGCTTTAATGGATGTTATGCACAGGAAGAAGGTGACTAAAAAGTCAGAAAGCGTCAAGGAGGCTGCTTTGAAGCAAGCGCACTCATTGTCTGCTTCGTAATCTCTTCATTTGGCTTCTCTCAGAGTTTAAGCTGTTGAAGTATACTTACAATCAGTAAAAACAAGTGTCTCCTTCACTTATGTTGGTGATGAAGCAATAAAACCAGTGTGCTAATCATAAGCAGTGTGGTTATTCCATTTTAGCTTTAAGGATGTTAGTCCCTTTCCTAATATGAACTGTTCCTAATATGAGCCATAGAACCAGAGGCTGGATGTGACTCAACGACAATTTTCTCTATATTGCCTTCTCTGTTAGTTTATTTCCTTTTTTTCTTTACACAGGTTAAGGTCAAATGATGTCAAACTGACATTTCCAAAGAAATTGTACCCTTATGAATGATTACTATAAGCTTACTGTTGCAAATACGCACATTTTTATCTACTTGCTCAATTACTGATTTTTGTTGATTTTTAACCAAAAACAGATGCAGCTTTAAATAAACTTTTTTTGTGATTTTACCAGAACATAAAATATTTTGTAAAGAATCAGTCAGAAACAGGTTTCACTAAAGGTGTATTTCACTGTAAACCCAGATTTTGATTCAACTCAAACGGATTGAGTTCATATTACTTAAATGTGTCTAATTTATTGACATTACTTGTTAATTCTGATTAAGCTGAACTTTTTCATGTCCTTTCTTATTGTAATTGTGTTTTTAAGTCCAATCAGTAGTTTCTACTCAAACAAACTGAGTTTGTATTACTTAAACATGTGTCATTTCTTTACATTAATTATGAATTCTGAGTAAACTGTACTTTTTAATGGCCTATCTTATTGTAATTATGTGTTTGAGCTCAAACAACTCAATATCATCAAGTTTTGCCTGTTACTAATAGCAACGCATTGACGTCACCCATGCAACCGCCAAAAATCTAGTTTATACCAGTTTTGACAGAGTCGCATTGATGACTCTGTCTTTGTTCTGTTCCGTCTCTGTTCTGTCTCAAAAGTTCAAAGAATTCAGCTGTATTGAAATTTTCGACATCTGAAGTTCTAGCAAGCAAGTTGTTCGACCCAAGTTTGAAGCCTCAAAACGGTAAGTTGGTACCTGGCACTGGTTGCATGCCGTTGCAGTCCCGACTGCTAGCTGAGGTAACTTAGCTAGTATATCACGAAAGTGAGTACACCCCTCACATTTTTACAAATATTTTATTATATCTTTTCATGGGGACAACACTATAGAAATGAAACTTTGATATTTCTCAACGTATCTATCAGATATATATCTGTATATCAAAGTTTCATTTCTATAGTACTGTAGTTATTAAAAAAAAACGAACTTAGCTAGTTATTAACAGGCTAGCAAGGTAGCTAACTCTGCCCCACACTCTCTAACGTATGTGTTCACTGGTAACGTTAGCTAGCGCCAGTAACGGAAATTGTATGTCGCTCCCAGACAGCTAATGCAGGTTGAGCTGAGCCTGACACCTGAAGCAGCTACCTATCGTTAGCTCAGCCACGGACCAGCGAACGTCCCGGTAAGTTGGCGCTGATCCCAGCTGCCTTGTAAAAGCGGATTCTATTGTGTGACACCGAGTACGCGGAGTCCGCCCGGTCATAGAAATTGAGCTTTGCGCCGACGTGTCCGGCGACCGTCCGACGCGGTGTCCGGGTACGGTACTCGGTCACACAATAGACTGCTCGGCAGGCAATCTTGATGTCTACATGCTTTTAATGTGACAACGAGCTGATATGTCCGCTCGACTCTGACCTATTTTACTCTGTTGCTTCCAGACAGCTAAAGTTGAGCTGAGACGGTGAAGCAGCTAGCCACAGAACTGCAAACATCCTGGTAAGTTGGTGCACACTAGCTCACATTATTAGTTAGCTAATTAGCTTTAATTTCTTTCTTTCTTTATTTTTATTCTTTGTTAGTTGGCTATCTGTCCCACTCTTAGCTGTCATGCCTCTTCAAGTTTTTGTTATTTAGCTAATGTTAGCTTGTTGGCTATTGTGTTCAAGCCTATTTCAAATAGTTCTTTTCAGACGCTTTAGGCTCGATTCACATTTCGCGTCTAAAACCGGCAAAACGCGAGACGCGCTGCTTTCTCCTTTTTTACAAAGCGCTCCGGCAGTTGCGCACGCAGAGCGTCTGCCGTTGCTAAGCAACCATGGGCCACGATAGCCGTTGAGACGAGGAGGTATAAACAAAGGATATTTGGATTATATGCACTGAAAATACCTTGCAATAACTCTGCTACTAGATTTAGTTATGCTGTGATCATCTGTGTCCATCTTCATTGAGCTTGTCTGTATTGGCTGGTTGGTTGTTGTCACATGACCTGCGGTACGCTTGCGCCTTTCTGAAAAGTTGAGATTTTTTATCTCGATGCGGCGCCGATGCGCCTGAAAAAAAGACCGCGTCGCACCGCATGAGCGTCGCGACCGCGTCGACCCCTATTACCGCGCGTCTACATTTAAAATAACGAATATGCGCGCGGAAAAGACGCGAAATGTGAATCCGGCCTTACACTGTTAGCTAACGGTAATTTTCGACATGATCGACAGCTCATGGTGGACGAAATGAAAAAGAAAACCCCAAATGGAGCCCTCATCAAGCAGAAGATGGATCTGACATTCGCTCTTCGAAGGAATGAAGTTGTGAAGGACAAGCCTGCCATCACCCAGATATGTCAACGTTGGCCAGTTCTCTTTACTAAACACCAGGTAGGCCTATAGATTTGTCTCTTATGCTGTATTCTACGAAGCCCCTCTGCTTCGTAGTACTCATCAAAATTGTATTAAAGAGTAATACATGCAGACTGGGTTGTTGCATAAAAAGATCACATCATGGTGTCAACTCATTTGAACATGAACATGTTTTGTTTTTACATGTTTCAGGTGTGTCTGGAGTTCAGCAGGGTGGTTGGTAAGAGCCTGAGACAGGAGTTCTACGAGGCCCTAGACCATCACAGTCCCAGGCTCATGGAAATCTTTAAGGCAAAGAGGGGCCTCACAGGGCAGGTCTTGGCTGACCTGATGCGACAAACAAAGGTTAATTGATTTTCAACTCTTGCTTGAAAGAACACACATGTGGTGTAAATAAATGTACTGGTAATGTGAGCTATCCTGTTGGTAGATGCTTTCTTCTCTTAAACTTTGAGTAGCCTGTGTGCAATGGAGTTGAATTGGCTAAACTAACTCCTCAGAGTAATTACTTACATTAGTTAGCCAGGTTTTGCTAGTTGATCTGTAAACGAGGTATGAAAATAACTGCCTGTATGCATAATGTCAAGAACACTGTGTGTGAGTTAACAGGTGGGGTCCAGTACGTAAATGGCTCTGCTGTGTATTATTGTGTATTATTGTTTCTTTTGATGCTGAAAAAAAGACATGTTCAATAAAAAAAATTGGATCAATGTAATGTTGCAGTTGTATGTATGTATTTTACACGGCTCTATTGATTGAAAGACATATTTTGAGTTTCAGGAACTAAAAAAGTTAAGTTGGGTCAGTTAGAATATACAGTTTAGTTGAATTGGTAATGGAGTAATGCTTACTTAACAAGCTGAGTTAAATAAATGGGTGGGGAATGATTGTTTAAACTAAGTATCTTCAGTTACTGTAACTCGGTTATTAGTACATTCAACTTAAATGTTCTATTCCCTTCCATTATGGGCTCAAGTACATTGAACGTAGTCCACTTCACTTATTCAACTAATGCTTCATTACTTAAAAATTTTAAGGCAACGAGTTACCTTGATTTTTTTAAGTAGATTCTACTTATCCGGGTTTACAGTGATAATGTTTGGTCCTTGAATGATTATAAATCTTTGTTTTTATAACAAAAAATTATACTCGTCCCTTATTTTTACAATTCAATGAGTCAATTCTTGCTCATGCTGATTTTGCAAAGTAAAGTATGTTTCTAGGTCAACATCAGCATAGGCAATCCTGACAAACACATGAATTTCTATCCATAAGTTTTTTTCTATCTCTGAATTTGATGTTAAAGACCCGAAAGTGTTGTTGATTCATGAACATTTGGAACTTTGGTTCATTCTCAGTCAGAACCCGTTTATCGTTATGATTTGATGAGAAATCACACATAAACTGGCAGAGGAAATGCAAAATAAAAGGAAGAAAATTACACAAGTGTCCCCATTTTCCTTAGCCATCATACTGATGTTGTGAATTGGTGCTCCTTGTGAGGAATAGATTATTCTCTGAATGTCCAAACAGAACGTACCAGAACAGACACTAATTACCTGTAAGGAACAGATTGTTCTTTGTGCTGACAAGGAAGTGTTCATGCAGTACCATGTAAAAAAGTTAACCACATGCTAACTGCGGTATAAAGCCTGACAAACTACTGCTTAATTGTACTTCTTTATGTGTTTAAAGAGATAGTTCACCCAAAAAGGACAATTCTGTCATCATTTACTCACCCTCTTGTCATTTCAAACCTGAATGACTTTCTTTCTTCTGCAGAACACAAAAGAAGATATTTTGAAGAATGTTGGTATCCGAACAATGGCGGTAACCATTGATTTGCATTGGTTTTGTGTCCATATAATAGAAGCGAATGGGTACCATGACAAGAGGGGCAATAGATGATTACAGAATATCTATTTTTTGGTGAACTATCCCTTTAATGCATCAGTTTTGATTTGAAATGAATTTCATGCTGGCCTACCACCAAATCAGGAGAAACAAGTTTATTGAATTCATACTGGTCTAAACTGGTCTTTTCAATGGGGTATTGATGTTGAAATTCTTGCTTACGTTGGACATCAGTAGATGGATCGTTGATGAGGGTGGATGTCTTCTTGAGGGACAAGTGGTTTCTACAGTCTCTGGAGCTTCATTTCAAAAGAAAAGGCCAATAAATAAAACACAAGAGCCTTTTAGACATCATTCTAAATACCCAATTTATTGTTTTATTGATTCCCCCGGGCAGCACACACGGTGAAATTTAATGATGGCGTGTTATCGTTATGGTGATTGCAAAAGAAACCGTACTGCTTTGAGAATCTCCACTATTCAATCTTCATTCACATCATAGCCTGGACCTGGATGTAGTAATACAAGCACTGATATTGAATTCTCTCTACAACGTAGAAAATAGAAGTTCAGGCCGGTATGTCTGATCTTGAAGCTGATGGAGACAATAAATTTTAGATTTCTTTTCAGAATTGTTCGTCCTCTTTTAGAAAATCCATTTTTATTACATAGAATAGAAGATGGTAAATTACTTCCCTGATTAGGACCTTGACATTGCATATATCCAAAGCTAAAAAAGTTTGTTTTTAGCATCTGCAAGGGTTCAAACTGAGCCATGATCTATTAGATATCTGACAAAAGTTCCAAGTAATTTAATCAAGCAATACTTGTACAGGAGTGTCATTTGTGAGGTCAGCTGTGAAAAGTTGTGAAGCTTAAGAAATCAGCTTTTTCCAAGAGACATGACATAGGGCCTGTAGCGTATGCACAGATTTGATCGTAAAGCGTGCGTACGCAAAAATACACCGCAACCGTCATATTTATAAAAACGGTCTTTGGCGTGGAAAAGTGCTTAGCGCCATGTCAGGGTCTGGAGCAGATGTACGCACTTTTGCTTGTCCGAGTGATGTAGGTTTTTGGAAATATAATAAGTGATTCTTGCCGCTGGTATTTGGACGTTGACAGGTGCTCTTTCATATATCAATGACATTAATTAGACATCGTTAAAAGGCGGAGATCTGAAACTGTTCAGCTGCGTGCAATTTCAAGATCATTTGCGATGTATACACTTCACATCTGAAAGAGAGACGTACACACTTTTTCTGTGCATACGTTCGTTCTATCAATCACACGTAGCCCTACGCACTTTGAGAAATGATCATAAAATCAAATTTAGGATGGGTTCTACGCAACATTTTATAAATGAGGACCCTGATGTCTTCAGCAGTTAATATCCAATTTAATCACAAGTTTACAGCTTTTTTAATAGGTGGAACCAGAAAATAACCATTCACTGATGAGATTAAAAAAACCTAGAAAAGTTCATAGACAATTACTGCAGAAGGTGTTGAGAAAATTTTGTGAGTTAAAGTATATTCTCTAAAATTGTTTAAGCACTAAACAAACTTTTATTTAGGCAATTGGACACCAAATAATTATGACATATGATCAAACGTTTATAAAATGTTTTCTTGATGTAAAAAATATCATTAGAACATTTGTCAAATTTTCTATCTAGCTTGCGTGTTGTGATTCAGTATGTTTGATGAATTGAAATGCCTACGACGTTATTATTTTGCAGTAAGACGTGCATCCCCTGATGACATCACTCTGCTTCTCTCCGTTTTCCTCTGTTAAGATGGCAGTCCTCGTGGCAGTGGTTCATGGGTAGTGATGAGTAGCTGCCTCCTCCCCAGACACACTCGTACTGCCTGGAGCAACACTCTATGTAAACAAACAATTGACATGGCCGCCTTGCGCCTGCCACCGCTGGGAATTCCTGCTCACGCAGTAGAGCCCAAGCAGGTAATTTCACCGCCTTACCTGTGACTTTAAAACAGATTTGTTTCAGTCGTCCCTGGCGAAGCACAAAAAAAGATGACTTCCCCCACGGACCTGTCAATGTCGTATACATGAATTCCTGAAAAAGAAAAAAAATGATGGAGTACCCTGTGGTCTGTTGTTTTTCTTTTTTTATTATTTTGTTCTCATTTTTTCTCAGTCTAGTGAGAGCTGGTGGGTGGCTTGATAATTCCAAGTGATATATGCCTGACATCCCGCTAGCTGGCTGTCAGCGATAAAATTTCAGAGGTTTCAGACAGTCGAATGTGTAACTTACGCGTGTAAGCTCGAACTGGGATCACTGTCTGATTCGTGGTTTTTCTCGGTCTGCGATGGCGAGCATGAGCATGTCATGTTGCTCTGCCAGTCAGGCCTGAGCCACATCTTGTTATATTAGTGGATGTGTACGAGATTAATGTCAGTACTAATTCCCCCATCCTGGAAAAACACTTGTGTGGATTAACTCGCAAGGAAGTATTGAAGGTTCAATAATAACTAATTACAAAGCGACACTTGAACTGAGGTGGTTAAAGACGTTATTACTGACATTATGTTTGTTAATAGTAAAAGATAAGCAGTTCTGATATTTTGAATAATTAAAATTTTACATTATTAAAGTGTGTATGCAACAAGTAATAGCCTGTTTGTGGTTTACCTGCACGGCTCATCCAATCAGAATTTAGAGTCTGAATCTGTATTTATACCGACTCGTTAATCATCCTCCTTTGCATCTAATTTGTTATTTGTGACAGTGTTCATAGCTCAAAGATCTAGGACCTGTTCTGTATTACCAAACATGTGTTTATTAATAACTTAACCCAGAATTCTTTGCCTGAGAGTCCCAGATAACTGGTGCAAATCTCATGAGCAATGGGTTCTATTTAGTTATACTGGTCACTGTAAAGTAGGGCTGTGCAAAAATATCGATACATGTAACTATCGCAATATTTTTTTTTCCGATAGTGCATCGATAGTGATACCTCTAATATCGATAATTTTTATTTAAATCATTTCATATACATACGGCCAAAAGTAAGTGGAAGTGAGCATGGCGAAAAATATAAGAACGCTTGGATCTCTCAGAGCTGATATGTGGGTGTGCTTCGGTTTTCAAAATAAGTAATGAGTTATATAAAATAATGCTGTTTGTAGGCTTCGCAAGTCATGACACAAGTCAGTTGGCTACTGCAGTGCATTAGACAAAAAGTTTATTAAGAAAAGTAACAATGACATTTATTGTGCTTTCACGGATGTGACACCAGCGCATTTACAGCACGGATGAACCAGAGGTTTTATACTGCCCATGTTCATTGTTTAAACTGTAATGCACCACAACAGCCAAGTGACTTGCGTGACCCACCTTATTCCCCTGTGCTACCCACTTGAGGGGCACAATCCACAGTTTGAGAACCCAAACCTCTGATCTAAAGGTCCATGCATCGCACATCATGGCCACTCTGCAGAGGTAAGGGATGTTCCCTTTCTGTCGGTCTCTCGACGTTGTGTCGAACCGACAGATGGGGTTTCTTGAGAACCTATCATCTTCTGAGTATTTAAAAAAGGCCAATGAAAATTGGCGAATGAAATTTGCATGCCGGGCTCCTCCCCGGATGTCCGGGTATAAGAGGGAAGCCGGCGTGCTCATTCATTCACCTTTTGTTCTTCAGAGCCTACGCATCTGATGAGCTTCTCTACAATCTTTGGTGATCATTTTTCTGCTGGAATCTACGACGTGGACAGCGGACGGTCCCTTCCTGCAGTGACTCTACCCTGGGCGTCTCGGCAGTTCCGGAGGTGTTCGAGCAAATCCCTTTCTAAAAGAGCAAATTTCTCCAGCGTGGCATGTCCCGCTGTTCTCATGGGTGCAACACACTCATCGAGGAGGGGGACGGACACGATGCCTGCTTCCAGTACGCTGGGGCAGACATTGTGGATACGTCCTGCCCGCACTGCGGGCGGTGATGATTCAGACGTTGCGTCACGGGTGGCTGTGTTCCCACGGGACTCAGCCACCACCTCGTTTGCACCCCGTTCCGTGGCGGCAGGACTACGGCCCTGCCGTCCGCTACGGCAAGCAGCGAGGGTGATATGAGGATTACTGTGAGCGATAATCCGCCAGCCACTGGCTCACGGACCGTTCACACCTCGTCTCGCTCGTCTGACCATTCCCCAGGAGACGGTCCGCCGTCTTATTCCTCAATCACGTATTCGGACACGATGCGTGATGATGAGATGTCTCTTGCAGCATCGGGGGGTGACGTACTGCCATCCGACTCCAACGATTCCTCGGGCTCCCTCCCTCGGGGGGTCGAGCCCAGGAAGAAGCGGACGTCGAAGTGTCAGCCATGCTTTCCCGGGCCGCCGTGAGTGTTGGGTTGCAGTGCCCGCACTGCCTCTCCCGGCACTCGCGGCTGGCTACATGGCGCCTCGGGTTTGAGCGCGGCTCCAAGCCGCGCCCGCCCCCAGTGCCGTGTTTGCCGGAAGTGCATGAGGAACTTAGTAAGACCTGGAACGCCCCCTTTCCGGCACGTTTCACGTCAAACAAAGTTCGGTCACCCTCTCTTCCCTCGAGGTTGAGACAGCTGGAGGATACGTCGTTCTCCCCCAGGTGGAGTATGCCGCCGCGGTGCACTCGTGCCTGTAGGTGGCGGCCACCTGGGGGGGCTCGACCTAGACTCCCGTCCAAAGCATGTGGTGTCGCGGCATCTCTGGTGTCGAGAGCTTACATTGCGGTGGACCAAGCTACCTCCTCTCTCCACGCTATGGCTCCTGCCAGGCCAGGGCGTTGAGAGAGCTCCACGAGGGTAAGACCGACCCAGCGCTTATGCAGGAACTCCGCGCCGCCACCGACCTCGCTCTACGGGCGACCAAGGTGACCACGCGGGTCCTGGGTCGGACGATGTCCACACTTGTGGTCCATGAGAAACTTTTCTTGCCGATCCTTGCGCAGATGAGTAAAGCTGAGATGGTCCGCTTTCTCGACGCACCCGTCTCGCAAGGGGGGGCTGGTTGGTGTTACTGTCGAGCCGCAGCGGCCCCGCTCACCCCCCGCCCGTCGGGGGGCGCAAGACCCGCACACGGCCTCCACGGAGGGTTCTCAACAGTAAAGAAGCAGTCCTCCGTGCCGTGACTCGGCCGCCTCGGCCATCGAGTCCCGTGCACTGTCTGCTTCCCAGCAGCCCTGGTCCTCTTCGACGCCCTCCAGCTCTGGGCCCTCCACTCAGGCAGCCCTCCCTGGAGGAGACAGCGAAGAGGAGACCATCGCCTCATCAGCAGCCGCGGCGATGCGGCCCTCATGGGAAGACCTCAGGGGGATCGAGGCTACCATTGGGCCCCACCCCAGCCACATCGCTGGGAAGTCGGATAGGGACGGATCCTGCCCCGTCTCTCCATTTGCTGGCCCCCTCCAGGGGGCTAGTGCCCACTTACTCTCAAAAGAGAGTTTCCTCTCTCTCTGGGTTATCACAGCCGCTCCCACCCTCTGCACGACGGTGAACGGCAAACTCGACGTTGCGTCATGGCGAAGCGCAATGTCGAATATAAACACCAGCCCTCAGCACTCTCAGTCAGACAGTGCGTTGAGCTGCGCAGTCGCCAGGCAGGAAAAACAGCAGAGCCGATCTCCTCCCCGGGGGATCTCCCCCGGCAAGGAATCCGTACTGCTAGCCATCGAACCACCCCCCGGGGGACGATGAAAAAGATCGTACCTTTAGTCCCCGTCTCATTTCTGGGAGCCTGTCCGGCTTCCCAGGCTGTCAGGCTGGCTAGGGAAGACGATCCATCTCGGCTACGCGATCCAGTCGCCTCACGCCCGCCAAGTTTCAGGGCATCCGATATACCTCAGTCAGAGGCTAGGATGTTCCCATACTTCGGGCCGAGGTCGCCACCCTTCTGGTGAAGGGAGTGATCGAGCCCGTCTCACCAGCCGAGATGTTCAACGGGTTTTACAGCCTGTACTTCATTGTCCCCAAGAAAGGCGGGGGGTTGCGCCCTATCTTGGGTCTGTGTGTTCTGAACAGGCACCTACACAATAGCTGCCTTTCAGGTTGATTACGCAGAGGCGCATCCTGACGTCCGTCAGGTGTCAGGACTGGTTCATGGCAATCGACCTGAAGGACGCGTACTTCATGTCTCGATCCTCCCTCGACATCAGCCGTTCCGACGGTTCGCGTTCGAGGGACGGGCATATCAGTACAGGGACCTCCCCTTCGGTCTGTCCCTGTCTCCATGAGTCTTTACGAAGGTCGTGAAAGCCGCCCTCCTTCCCCTTAGGGAAGGAGGTGTGCGGGTACTAAACTATCTCGACGACTGGCTCAGTTTGGCGCACTCTCACACAGGGACCTGGTGCTCCGGCACCTAGATCGGTGGGGCTACAGGTCAACTGAGAAGAGCAAGCTCTCCCCGGTGCAGAGCATCCTCTTTCTCGGTATGGAACTCGACTCTGTCCTCATGAGCGGCCCCGCTCACCCCCCGCGGGGGGCGCGAGACCCGCGACGAGGAAGCCCGCACCCACGCGGCCTCCCAGAGGCAGTGCGACTGACTACAGAGCGCGCCCGATCAGTGTTGAACTGCCTGAAGCTCTCAGACAGTCAGCGGTCCACCTGAAACAATTTCAGAGGCTCCTGGGATACATGGCATCCTCGGCGGGGGTGGTCCCCCTCGGGTCGATGCACATACGACCGCTCCAACACTGGCTACAGAGTCAAGTTCCTTGGAGAGCGGCACACCGGCAGCAGGCGTATGGTCATCACGCTTTTCTGCCGACACACCCTAACCCCCTGGTCTCCATGACCTTCTTGCAGACAGGGGTCCCCTTTGGGATGCCTCCCTGCAGGGTTGGGGTGCCGTGTGCAACAGGCAAGCAGTGTCGGGGCGGTGGACGGGCCCCCGCCTGCGTTGGAATTTCAACTGCCTAGAGTTGTTGGTTGTGCTACTTGCATTGATGAGGCTACTACCTCTCGTGCAGGGAAAGCACGTGCTGCTGTGGCGTATATCATTGGCATACGCTCACGGCAGCTAACATGACTCGCCCGGCGCCTCCTCCTTTGGAGTCAGCACATGATCAGTTCCCTGCGAGCCACACACATCCCAGGCGTCCTGAACCAGACAGCCGATGTGCTCTCTCGTCAGTCGATGCCTCGCGGAGAGTGGCGACTCCATCCCCGCGCAGCCGGCTCATTTGGGAGAGGTTCGGCCAGGCACAGGTGGTCCTGTTGCCTCCCCGGACTCCACCCATTGTCCGCTTTGGTACTCCCTGTCCGAGGCAACCCTTGGCACGGATGCCCTTGCGCACAGCAGGCCGCGGGACAAGCGGAAGTACGCTTCCCCCCAGTGAGCCTCAGTGCACAGGTCCTGTGCAAGGCCAGGGAAGAGGAGCATCAAGTGGTACTAGTTACGCCCCTTTTGGCCTAACCAGGACTTGGTTCTCGGAGCTAAGTCTCTGACAACAACTCCCCCCTGGCCGCTCCCCCTGGCGAACTGCTTTCCCAGGGGAAGGGGCACGTTACGGCATCCCAGGCAAAACCTGGTCTCCTTGTCTGGACGGGACGAGGAGATCCTGAGTGACCCACCCCCGGTCTGGTTGGGACGTCACTCAGGCTAGGGCTTCGGCCACTGGGTGGCTATACGCCCATAGGTGGCGCCTCTTTTCGTCCTGGGGCTCTTCTCGGTGAGAATAACCGCGGAGTTGCTCGGTCGGGTACGAGCTGTCCCTTCCTCAAGAGAGACTAGGGAGTAACCTCTCCCCCTCCACACTGGGAATGTATGTAGCCGCTACGGCCGCTCATCATGACCCAAGTGCTGGGTAGCCTCTGGGACAGCACGACCTGGTCATTAGGTTCCTAAGGGGCGCGAGATGGTGACCACCGTATCCGCGCTCCGTACCCTCTTGCGACCTAGGTGGCGGGCCTCAAGAGGCCCCGCCCCCTTCGAGCCTATCCGGGTTGCCGCTCTTTCTCAGTCTTGATAAAGACGGCTTTCCGCATGGCGCTCACCTCCAAGAGGGTAGGGGATCTGCAAGCACCCTCCGTGTCCACAGATCGCCTAGAACTCGGGGGCCGGGATTCTCACGTTATCTTGAGACCCCGCCCCGGCTACGTGCCCAAAGTTCCCACCACTCTTCTGAGAGACCAGGTGGTGAACCTGCAGGCGCTCCACACCGGGGAGGAAGACCCAACCCTTCCGTGTTGTGTCCAGTACGCGCACTGCGCCTCTACTTGGACCGCACGCAGAGCCCAGAAGCTCTGAGCAGCTCTTTGTCTGTTTCGGAGGTCAGCAGAAGGGAGGGCTGTCTCCAAACAGAGGCTGGCGCACTGGATCGTGGATGCCCTCGTTA
Organism: Triplophysa rosa; assembly: GCF_024868665.1. Taxonomy (NCBI): domain Eukaryota; kingdom Metazoa; phylum Chordata; class Actinopteri; order Cypriniformes; family Nemacheilidae; genus Triplophysa; species Triplophysa rosa. Next base: position 30,540,659 of record NC_079890.1, read on the forward strand.
GGGCATACCGATCTCATTTTGCCCCTGCCCGTTGGGAGTGAGGCACACCCCTCATGGGCACTGGCTCAGGGCGCCTCTCTGGCAGACATCTGCAGAGCTGCGGGTTGGGCTATGCCCAACAACTCCGTGAGGTTCTAATACCTACGCGCGGAACCGGTGTCAGCCCACATCCTGGCAAGGTGTGGGACCGGCAGCTGGTAGGGCGTACGCCTGCAAAAGCCCTTCCCCCTTCCTTAGGGGGATCAGCGGCTATTACCCCTCGCCTCTTTCCCCCACTGGGTAAAGAACAGGCATTCCATCCATCACTAAGCACCCTTCCAGGGGACAGGCTGGGCAGAGCAGCCCTGCCCCCTTAGGCCGGGGAACAGTTGAGTTATCTCCCAGATGGCTCTAACCGGACCTAGTGCTCCAGACGTGGTAACCCCCCCCCCCTCTGTGGGCTGTTCCGTCTGATGCATCCTCATGAATGGTTCCCACCTTGGCAACCCATGACCTCCCCAGGTGGACTCCCACCTTGCGGTTAACTCCTGCAGTCCGCACATTCTTCCCATGAGTTCTCCCCTGATGGTGAGACCATGTGGTGTCTCCACTAATTCCTCCCTACGGTAGGTAGTGGCCTCTGCAGCGTTTTTCCCCCGGGGGGAATAATGCTTACCCAGTGGCCCGTACGGTGCCGGGCGGCTTCTCGCCATTTAGAGAACTAGCCTCCGCCCGTGACGGCCGGTGACAGGGGCTTCCCAACTTTGTGTAAAGCTCTGGGTCCCCCTTTCCTCTCCACTGGAGGGTCATAATTTCGTGTTAGCGTGTTCGTCTGACTCGCCCAGGCCAGTCAACGTCGCTCCGCAGAGATTGTGACGCGGCTCAGTGCTGTGGCGTTTTCCATAGGAACCCCATTCTGTCGGTTCGACACAATGTCGAGAGACCGACAGAAAGGGAACGTCTTGGTTACGGATGTAACCTCGGTTCCCTGATGGAGGGAACGAGACGTTGTGTCCCTCATGCCACAACACTGGCCGCCCATCCCAGCGGTCGGGGGAGGATGCTTTAGGCTCCTCAGACCAAAGGTGAATGAATGAGCACGCCGGCTTCCCTCTTATACCCGGACATCCGGGGAGGAGCCCGGCATGCAAATTTCATTCGCCAATTTTCATTGGCCTTTTCTAAATACTCAGAAGATGATAAGTTCTCAAGACAAACCCCATTCTGTTGGTTCGACACAACGTCTCGTTCCCTCCATTAGGGAACCGAGGTTACATCCGTAACCAAGACGTTTTTACACTTGTCCTTACAGAAAACCCCCGGTGGTGCACAGCATGTTGTATTTCTAGCTCTACTTTTTACATTTTCTATTTAAAGTATTGCAATACATCACAAATGTGTATCGTATCGAAATACATAGCAATATATTGTATCGTGACCCATCTATCGTGATATGTATCGTATCGGGAGGCACTTGCCAATTTACAGCCCTACTGTAAAGTAGAAGCATTTTCCCTGTTTGGTTTTGTTTTTAACACATTTTTAAAAAGTGTTCAAGGTGAAGTTCATTCACAGATCGTTCAAAATCATTAGATGGCAAAGCAGCAATCAGGTCGGTTGTATACAGATGTGGCATTTTGTTCAATTACTAAAGCAAATGTATTAAAAAGCCACGGTATGTGCTAAAGCTATGCTGGTTACCATTTGCAAAGCAAACTGAATAACAAAAAGGCCACATTCTTTTTGTAATCATACATAAAGCGAACAATTACCAGCATGTCTAGTTGCGATGTAAGTCAGTCAAGACATTTTGCTATGAAAGTGTAGGAAGAGTTTGCAATTCCGCTTGAGCTTTGGGTCAGTGCTAAATAGCATTTTTCAGCCTGTCCATAATTTCGAGTGCATCAGCCGAGCTGGTTGTCAACACATATTCCTCTGCCCAAATCTTTTTTGACACGCAGACAACACAGAGAAGATCTCTGTCGACTAGCCTTTAATAAGTCAGTATGATTTTTTTACTTGTGAAAAGGATCCTGTCATGTGAAAGCCAGAATACGTCATCTTTCACAAAACATTTATTCTCCAGTCATTCTTCATGCTTTTGTCAGCAGCACAGCAATCAGCTAACAGCTTCTGTTTCCTTTAAGTTTGCTTGTACCTATTTTTAGGATCAGTATAGGGCCTGCTGATAAAAAATACAGCCCCCATTTTCCATTTGGGCATAATAGAAATTTCCACACAAACATTTGGTGTTCTGGTCTAAATTTAAAGCTATTTTTTTATTAACCTCAGACATTTCACCACAATCTTAAAGCAATTCATAAGTGTATTTGACAATCTCATTTGTACGGTTTAGTGCGATTTGCTTTCTCGAAAGTGATGGTTAGGTTTAGGGGTGCGGTTAGGGGTACTGCTTTTTAATCCTTTTTATATGTTCGATTGGCTGAAATTTACAAAAATTATGGAATTATGGAATAATTTGCATGTTTGTAAATGTATCTGCCTGATATATTTTCCATATGTTGCTTTGGAGTGGTAAAGGTTATTGGGGCTCAAAAATATCTGTATAGTAGGACTCAATGGAGACCACCAGTAAAATGCTTCTAATTTATTAAATTTTTCTTCTTAGTAGTGCTTTCATGACAGTTATAATAATAGTGTACTTTGGTCTTTCAAGTTTTAGTTAAAAGTTCAACTCACTGTTAAATCATGTGTTCCTTTTTAGATAATGAAGACAAAGCAGCGGAAAAATAGAAACTCCTTATGCAAATTTTTTTCAAAAACTGCTGAACAGAGCGATGATTCTCTGAGCTCTTAGCATTTTTCTTTGTGTCCAATGTGAAAAAAGACATTAGAGTTCTCCTTGAAGCCAGCACCTCATTTACAAAGGGGACATTTAGTGCTTAAAGGCCTGTGTAAAAGTTGGATTTTTCACACTGATATTGAAGTTGTTACCCTACCTTTAGACCTCATTATAGCACTCTACAGTGAAAGTGACTTTATTTCATTTGTGTGAGGGAATCAAATTGAAATTGTTGACTTTAAAATCGTTGACTGACAGCGCTAAATTCCACCTGATCATTAATGTCACTCTGCAGCTGACCATCTGTTCAGAGCGTGCCTGTTATGTCTGTGAAGGTGTCATTCCCACAGACCATCAAACAATGCTCAATACAGTTCATCTTGAAATATTGTTGAAATTTAAATGCTCAGATACTCAGATTAGCATCTTACCATGTAGATGTGGTATTTAATAAAATCAGACACAATCTATAAAACGTATGATTTTGTGCATGGCTGGCTGTGTATTTCATCGTTTTATTATTTCTCATCTTTTTTATTTGCCCAATATAACCAGCCCTTTTACAGTAATTAGTTTTCTTTTATGAACTCTATCATCAATTGATTTCCATTTAAAATCCATTAACTCAAATGAAAGGTCATCTTATTTATGTTCGATAAGAATAAGAGATATTGACCTTTTGTCACAATTTTCCATTTATTCCGATTGGTCAAACTTGGTCTGAATGTAAACTTACTCTTGGCGTGAATGTAACAAGACAGTGATATGGAATGTGAAAATTTCCTACCGACTAATTGTATAAAATAGAAAAGTATTTTGACTTCCAATCAATACATATGGACTCGAGACATCACCTTACACATGCTGCAGTGTGGGCCCTGTCAGAGTATAAAGAACATTCACTTATCTTTCAAGAGGCCCAGTATAAAGGCATGAGAGAACAGAAAGCGTGTGCCGCAGAAGAGTGGGCAACACCTTTTCAAACAAAATCCTCTGAAGAGGTGCCAGTATTCGCTTTGAAGAGTACAGCAAGAACAGTGCACACGAGAGCTTGGCATCGCTCGCTCAACTGCTTTAGTAGAGAGGATTAAGGCTTTGGGTTTCTCTGAGAAAAAGAGAAATCGAGCTCTGCGTTCTTGTCAGAATAGAGTAGCCATGACTTTTCATATGCCTGTGCTTTGTTGGACTGTACGTGAGTCTCAGTGTCACGGTATAACCTGGCCGTTGGGATGATTACCGCGCTGTGGTCAGCGTTTCTGAAGTGATTTGATTCCACTTCGCAGCACAGTGAGACAAGGCTTTTGCAATATTACGACACTCAGCAAAACTGGGGAAAAGAAGTTTAGGCTGGAATGTTTCTGTATTCACAGAAGGCAACCAACAAATGAAGAACTTCAAATTCTGCTCCAATATTCTGCAAAGTTTAGTTGCACCTGTACCAACTCAAGCTTTTCATGATTGCTTAGAAATGACAGGCAGGTGTGTTTCATAAAGGTGAAACTAAATTCTGCAGTGGCCCTCCAGGAGTTGGATTGGACACAAGTGCTCTAGAGATGGCAACTGATGCTATGGTAAATATTTGAGCATGCTCTTCACACATGAGAACAACCTCTTCATGTCTGATTACTGCCTGCTCTGCTTCTTCTGTGTGGGAAAAGATGCACAATGATGCTGACAAGTAAGGAGATTACGTAAACGTGGCTGCCCTCAAGAGACTAATAACAGGCTGTACACGCCTCTACGTCCGATAAAAACAATCCTACCAGATCTTAAATTAGGTTTTCCACAGGGGCTCCTGTTGTGGTAGATCTCCCTGCAAGATTAAAAAAGTAAGTTTACATTCAATTTGGGCTGCAGCGCATCCTCTTCGCATGTCACATAGAAAATCTGGTGTTTGAGGATAATTGTCATGAATAACTAGAGTTCATATGTGACCCTGGATCACAAAACCAGTCTTAAGTAGCACGGGAACATTTTTAGTAAAAGACAAAAATACATTGTGTGGGTCAAAATTATCGATTTTTCTTTTATGCCAAGAATCATTAGGATATTAAGTAAAGATCATGGTCCATGAAGATATTTTGTAAATTTCCTACCTTAAATATATAAAAACTTTATTTTTGTGAGTGGATGGTCTGCCACAGTGCCCCGACTAACAACTTAGAAGGCAATTTTCTCAATATTTTGATTGTTTTGCGCTCTCAGATTCCAGAGTTTTAAACGGTTGTATCTCAGCTAGATATTGTCTTATTCTAACAACTCATATATCTATAGAAAGTTTATTTATTCAGCTTTCAGATTATGTAAAAATCTCAATTTCGAAAAATTGACCCATAAGACTGGTTTTGTTGTCCAGCGTCACATATAGTGTGTACAATAGCAATGCAGTAGTCCACAGAAAATATATATATTTATTTTTCAATGTTTAATATGTTATGAATTTATAGCATCATCTGTGTAAAAGCTTTGAGGCCATCTGTGGTGTATGCTAGTGTACTCTTAAAACGGGCAAAACTCGATTACTGCAAAAACATTCCCTAAACACATTATATGATATGAGTTAAACAAGATTTGATTTGACACCACAGGAGTGTTCAAATAATATACAAGTAGATTAATTTTGATAACAAAGTTCATTCACATGCTGTTTTGAATGACGTTTTCCGCATTTCTTCTTCTTCTTTTGAAGTTTTATGGCGGTTGGCAAACCAACTTCGGATGCTTCTTCCGCTTTACGAGACTGCTGGTGAACAACCCCCCAGATGCCAGAAAGTTGACAAAAAACGAAGCGCGCCCATTTAGAAAGATGATATGATTGGTCAGTTTTACTGTCACTCAAAATTAATCTCTCCCATTGATTTACTGTACTGTCAGCAGTAGCCTAATTGAAGCTTCCCGACGTAAGCACATGTATGATTTCTTGCAGCATGCGCAGGCTGTGCAGACAGTGTATGACATCACTGAACTGCAACTGCTCCTTGATCTTGAATTACTCTCGTGAGACTTGGAAATCTCGGCCAACTTTTATTGAAAATAATATTTTAAAGTTTTTAAATATTACTTTTTACGATAGGTCATCAGAGGGCCTAGAGGGCCCTGAGGGTTCGCTACTGTAATATACAGTATATTTTATATACTGTATGTTGTGTTGCTTACAGTCCTTAAAGGAACAGTTCACCCAAAAATGAATTTACTCATCCTCAAGTTGTTCCATATCTGTATAAATTTCTTAGTTGTGATGGATACAGAGAAAGATATTTGGAAGAGTGCTTGTGACCAGACAGTTCTTGGCCACCATGGACTACCATAGTAGGAAAAATTGCTTTATACATTTATTTGTTCTGTTGAACACAAAAGAAGACATTTTGAACTGTCCCTTTAAGATTGTTTTTGGAAATGTTGTTGTGGATGGTCTGATTTGAAAGTTGTACTTAATCTGAAAAGTTTGAGAACTAGTAACACATGATTTTAACAACAAAAATAAATTAAAAAGGAAGAACAAAAACAGAGAGAAGTTATCTGGCGAACAGTCAAAGCCAAATCCAAATCCATTTTCATCTCAGCATAAGCTGTTGATTGGGACTTAATCTAAGCAAGATAAAAGTGAATGAGGTCAGACAAAAGTAAAGCCTTGGTTATTGTGTTTTAAATATGTTTCACAGCAAGCTACACAGAGTTGTCAACATTTAGAACCCAGCATTGATTTGACCTGTGTGGGCAAACAAGGGTGATGTATTAGTTCCTTTGGAGCTGTTTGCTTGTTCAAAGGATTTCCCCAGTTGATTGTTAAAGATACACTCACATTCAAGATGGCTGCCTCTTATTGACCTGTCTTTGTGCACTTGATTTTTTCGATCGAAAGTTATTGCAAATTGTTCTTTTATCTGTGTTATGATATTTGCACTTCTTTGCACTTTGTTTTTTGTTAGTCATGAGAAAATATTGATTTTTAAATGATATGAACATTGAAAAGGTATACATTATAATCACAAGAAGTTTTAAAATGAATCCTGTTTTACTTATTAAATCAACATAGCAAATTGATTCAGCCTATACAATTTCCATCTCAATTTCAGCATTGATGGTTAAAAACAAGCAGTGTTGCTGTCTGGCTATAGCAGTTCACTTCAGACTGTTTAAGCATGACTGATGCATTCATACCATTTGGACTGGCTGGAAACATCCGGAGTTCCTGATATTCAGTTCTCAGCCAGGCAGAAACCAAACAAAATGCATTTCGCTCTCATTCAGCATCCAATTTTACTCTGTTGCAGTTAATCCTGAAATGCTAAACTCCTGTGAAAAGAATAATGCTGGCAGAAGAGAAGTTGTTTTTGGTGAAGGAGTGTATAAAGGACAACAGAGAAGGTTTTTGATATTTTTTTGAACTTGTTGACAAATCAGCCTACAAATGCTATTTTTATATCCAGTCCTGTAACTCTTAATTTTGTTAATGAAAGATGCATTGATTATAAAGATTAATTAAGGTTTATTAAAGATTTATTGTTATAAGCATAATGTTAAAAGTTAAATCTCTATTTGTGTATATAAATGACATTGATATGAAGTGCTGTGCTGTTTATGTAATCTGCAGCCAGTATTTCACAACTGCATTTTTACAAATTCAGTTGATGCAGAAAATACCTCAACTACTGTATGTACATTATAAATCACAGAATAACAGATAGTCGGGTAGTTGACAAATATGTCCTATGGTGTGACATAGCAAAAATATTGAAAACAAACAATTAATATATTTTATATGATTAATATTTATATTTATAGCATAAAGCACAAGAGACATGTATCTTCGTTGTTAGTTATTTTTTGCCAATAATATTAGTTAGTAAAGTGATTTGCCTTGTTTTGATTCAGATCAGGTTGTTTTGTTTTTGATGAATTTCTCTACCTTTGGATGATGTACCAAAAGTGGTTTTGTTGGGGATGATCTGTCTAACATTTCCGCCTCACACTTGCTTGTTCTCTGCAAATTTAAGATGTTCAAGTTCCTTGTTTATTTTACGCACCCTTTTTGCCCCATGTGCATTACAAACTTTTCTTTTAGTAAAGATAAAATTACAGTACCATGTTCTCCATTATACCCAAATGTTTCAAGGGCAGTCGTGTCAGCAGGAGACCGCTAATGGAGATCAAACCTAGAACTTATTTTCACTGATCAAATCCCTTTTATCGTATCTCTGCCTCTCCTTTCCTGCATCTCTGCTGATCTCTCAGCATTCCCATCCACCCCTCATTGAAGACCCATGAGCATATATCCTAAAAGCACCACACGTTCCTGTGCGACTCATTCCACTAAGCTTCCATTCAAATAAGCTGAAATAACAACCAAAATGCTCCCCAAATCACTTTCAGAGCTTTCCTTTCAAATATCAAAGGTCTGGGATGTTTCCACTTAAACCAATCTTAGGAGCGATCAGTGATTTACACACACTGTGAAAAGGATTATTTATCTTAAGCTATTGGCAGTTGCCGCGGCGACGACAGCAGCAGGACCAGCAGTTAATTGTTGTGGCCCACAGGCAGCCGGGTGCTTGTATTTTCATTAACTTTCAACCCTTGATGAAGAGGAATTAGAGGACACAGTACATTGACTAAACACAGCCATCTTTGAAAAATATTGATACGCAGGCACAGGCATTACTTAGATTAAGAATTACCATGAAACTGGTTAGTAAGGCCAGTGCATCTAAGGACTTTGTGAACACATACTGTAGACTCGTCCTGCTATTATCTTCCGAATAACAGCTACCGTACTGGGTGTTTTGGATCAACGGGTGTATTTTCAAAGAGTTTCCGTGAGATGCTATCACTAAACTTTTTGAAAAAATGAAATGTCCAAACAGACTAATACTTACACTTCTGTTTACTCTGAAGTATTTTTTAATGTGGCTTGATGAAAATCTGATCTGCAGTTTTCTGTTGAGCGGATAAATGAAAGAAGAAGAGAGGTGAGGAATTGTAAACAACTATGTATTTGCTACCCATTCACAGCTCAGATTTCGACAGGGATTGTCCCTTCTGGCTTGGCTTCTTTTCGTTGATACGGATTCTTCAAAAATCCAAAGAAGGAGCCACAGAAAACTAACACAATCAGCATCTGATGTTTTATTTTCTGTCACCGTGAGTTTATGAAGAAATATCAGCTGCTATTGGCATAGAGTCGCACTCCGATAATACGGTTTTGGCAGAGCAGTTCCCATCGAAAAATATTTCACAAAATTAGTGCCTCTTTATCTAACCTTCATTCTCTTTCCCAGGCAGAGCAGCTGGTAAAAACAGGTTTTAACAATGCAAAACAAAATCAACAATTGAGAGGCGAGCAACATTCACAGCATCTCCGCAGGTGCCTGGCAGTCGCCGTTCTTCACAAAGCTGAACGAAATGAAATCATTAGAAGACGATACTCCGAGATCCTCGAGCAATGTATCGAAAAGATGCTTTGCTTTAACTCAAATGAATAAAATCTTGACAAATTTTTCTCTTCAGGCAAGTGTAAATATCTGCCTAGGTCGAAATCCTATAATATATCATCCCTGAGGCCCTCCCTTGATAATTGAGAAAAAATATACAAGATAGACACCAAAGAAGCAGAAGAACATTGGGCCACTGTGAAGAAGCCTAACAAGCTTCCGTCCCTGTGGGATGTCGACGGAGCACCCATGAAACAGCACTCTCTCAAATATTCATGGCCACTTTTGTTAAACAGAACAAAGACATTTTTTATGGAAAGAGCAAAGTTGGCCACTGTCCTCTTTCATCTCTTTGCTCACCTTGTAAGGACAATAACATAGCATGATTCAAATTAATTTCATGCATAACTTTTTAAGGTGATAAGAATGTATTTTTTCTTTTTAGATAACAGAAGTTTCCTTCAATTGAGATATTCTGATTGCTTGCCCTTGCCCCCTCTTCTCATATAGTTATCACAGTTAAACCCAATCAAAGACAGACTCTGATTGATGCTGGAATTAGAAACAGCAAATAACACCTGAATGGAGAGATTTCTGCCTCTCCCCGACTATACTGGTAAGCTTTAGCTGACGTCACCCTTCCATATCCAGATAACGTAAGACATAGGCAGAGCTGTGGTGGTGATATATACAGTTTTTATAGTATTTTGTTTTTTAGGTAACAAATATACAGTTGGTTGTATTTAGTTCAAACGTTTAAAGTACAAGTCCAGCCAGTATTATTTTGGGATACCAGTAGAAGAACCGCTACTTGACTAAACTTAAAGGAGAGGTTGTTCGAATGGTTTTACTAGATGTGAAATAAGTCTCTGGTGTCCCCAGAGTGTGTATGTGAAGTTTTAGCTCAAAATACCCAGCGGATCATTTATTATAGCATGTTGAAGTTGACCGTTTTTGAGTACGTGTAAAAACGCACCGATTTTGCTTGTATCTCTTTAAATGTTAATGAGCTTTTCGTCCCAGCCCCATCTCCAGAGGAGGGCGGAGTTTCAGGAACTCGTGCTGATGCGTACCGGCCAAAACAAAACATCAAAATGTCAGGAATTGTTAGTGGTGTTCAGCCCTATATGTACGAACCGGAGTCTGACACTGATGGAGAGACACAAGAAGAGACAACCTTAAGAATGTAACAGGACGTTTCCGAATGGTTAGTTGTAATTTTGCAGTTATTGTGAATGAACGTTCTTCAAGTGATCGATAAGCATTAGCATGGTCCGTCATGATAATGTACAGTATAAATCGCTGTGCAGGTGCTCGTGTGGGAATAGCAGTAAAAAGACTACAGAGCCAGAGAATAAATGCTGCATGGAGGTCTAGCAGGTATAGTTTAGCGTTACTACAGGTATACTACGCTTTCAACATTGTTCTATCATGTACTGTCACACTTACTTTACGTTTTGTTTACGATAAGCCCGACAGCATGTGAGGGCAGCTTCAATAAATACAGTTAGACGCTGTACTTCTATTGTTAGCAACATTACCATTATAGTGCGATAACAAGCCCATTAGAGTGGCAATTTTGAAAGACTAATCAGCAACAATATGAGGTGTGATACTTAACGTTACTGCTTCTGCTGGATATGAGGACTGGGCACGAAGTGTTGGTATTGCTCCCGGTATCAGTAACAACCTCGTTGAAAGCCCAGCGTTGTACAGGCCCTCATTCGTGAAGCAGTCCGGCGTGAAATGATTGGCGGAAACGTGAAATACTTTAACGATTCTCTGTGGGGCATTGCCTTCATAAATGAAATTGAACCATGCTGTTCTCTGTAACTCAGCTTGCGGGAGTCTATGGACTCAGTTATGAGTTATGGACTCAGTTATGAGTCCATAGTCTACAGTTATGCTGGTCGGTACATCCTAATACAGAACAACTGTAGTGCCCTCCGTGGCGCAAACATTGTGTAGCTCCAGTGACGATCTAACAATGACGACTGTTGTACTTCCCACATGGGACTGTGTCTAAGCAAATCGTCACCACTGCTGGGCGGGATTTGCCGTTGTGACGACATTAACGGCAGAATTCAAATCTTTACTTTTACCAGCAGGGTTTTTGAATTACGCAAATTATTAAAAAAGGAGTGAGCACATTTATAACTGTTTAGACTGCTTGTTTACAGACACTGTGGACACGTATTAAAGTTTTAACACATTCTAAAAGTGAATTTTGCAAAATACGTGCCCTTTAAATGCGACAAACTTACAAGACCCATTCAACAAATTGTTTATTAAAAAAAAAAAA
>NC_079890.1:30552180-30688948 GCF_024868665.1 Triplophysa rosa
TATATATATATAATATATATATATATTATTATATATATATATATATATATATATGCAATAAAATTCAACAAATTGTATATTTAAAAGAATTATTATGCAATAAAATAATATTAATTAAATAGAATAAAAATAGTTATATTATAGCCAGAACTTCGGGCCAGGAGAAACTCTCTATACAGTCCTCATGGGCATTATATAAATAAGATATTTTCTTATATTAAATACTTTTGAATTGTTTGACATTGCAAGTTAACAGGTGCTTTGTTGTAACATCTCGGTGTAAGAAAATGTTTTCAGAATATTTCTCAGACTTCCTTTTATTCTGCCTTTCATGCTGCCAAAATAGACATTTTCCAAAAAAGATGGTTTGTTTGAACTTGCAAGTTCAAAGTTTCAGTCTCTAAGGAGAAGTTTCTGTTCCTGGCTCGATTACATTTCTCCATGTTATAAACTCTAGGAGCATGACCTGAATTCATATGTTGCGTAATATTTAAATGACGACTGTTTTCAGCTGCCACATTTATTAACATCCAGTCATTTGTAGATTGGCAGCATCTGAATGCTTCATGAATCACACATGAACCCTGTTGTAACCCTGATAATTTCTGTGCTGACATCTGCGCTGGTTTCTATGTTAGATTTATAAATGACGCCCACTGTACATTCAGCAAAATAGTAAATAATTGGACAACATTTTTTTTAAAATATTTTATGATCTCATGTGTAACAAGTTCATGTTGGCATGAAGAAAGAGACATTGGAGTGATGCACTAAAAGTAGTACCAGTCAAGACGCACGGTCTACCTGAATATGTGATGTTATAAATTTCAGTGGTTGTTATCAGGGATCAGTGATCTGACCGACCAATCTGAATTGGGCATTCCAAAGAGTAATAAATAATGACTTAACTGACTGTATATTGTCTTCTTATTTCATGGCTTCTTACCAAATAAATAAATAAAAAGACTTGAAATGTTAATTTCAGATTAAATTTATGTTATAATGGGAGAGGGAAAAGGCCACAGAAGCATACAAGAGATATTCAAGTAACACCGTTATAGAAAATCTGCTGCCTGGCACAACAGTCAGTTAGGTTAGAGGTCATTATAAGAAATGTGATTGATTAGTCACAGTTAAGTATTCCAGAAAGCCGTGTTGTAAAAAAAGTATATTACACTGAAAATGAACTGCAGGAAGCATGAGGTGAAAACTTAAGCAGTATTCCTATAATGCAAAGTTAAATTCCATGAAGCTATCAAACACTATATTAATTGATGCCTCGCTGCTGATTCTCACATTAGAGCAACAGCTATGTCCTCTGAGGCTTATGAGGATATCATTATTATATGCTTATTTAGAGGCAACATGATATGCTCATCTGCAACCCCTGTTCCAGAGGGATTTGTTAAATATTCTATGTGAGAAGCAGCTTTGCCTTGACAAAAATAAGGAAAAGCTCACTGCAAAATGAAAATTCTGTCACTATTTAGTCATGTGATATCATTCCAAACTTTATGTTTCAGAAAAATGAATTCCTAGTGTAAGCAAAAGGAAAATGTTCTAAAATATCGTGATTCATGCCTCAAAAGATAAATGGCAGTCAGTTTGGATTCAGGGGAGAATTTGAATTGAATACATATTAAATTAATAAATAAAATAAATATTAATAAGTCTCAAAATACTATAAATAAAATAGTAAAAACAAAAGTGATGCTGAAATTTCCATGCATCCCTTTATTCTCCAGGTGATTTCCAAATGGCCTTAAGCAGACTGAGGAGCAGAGGAGATGCTTTATACCAGCCGATTGTTAATATATCTTTATTGCACAAGATTGAAAGTAATAATGGTAATATTGCAGGTCTAAATTTAATCATTTTTTAAAATTACATTATAGTATACACTTCTGATTTATGTGAATTCATGAATTAGTTATACGTTAATATACTTGTGTTTTTAAAGTTACTATAAAGTGTTTGCACAACTTTATTAATATGTTCTGGCAAGCTTAGATGCTTTCTCAATTATAAAGCTATAATTAGATTTTTTATACATTATCAAGAAAATTACCAGTTTGCTTAATCGAATGGAGTGACAGAATAGAAATAAAGTCCTGAAGGTAGTTATTGCATTGCAAATTACTAAATTTTAATCTTTAATTTAATATTTTTAGAGACATAGGCCAACTAAAATAAAACATTTTAGTTTAAGTTTAAAATCCATGGCTTACATCTAGTTTTGTGCTGATTTTCCACATAAAATAATGTCACTTCCTGGAGGAGGATGCCAATAAGGCTCTCTTTTTGTTAGTTTAGGAATATAAAGGACTGAGAGGATTTGATCAGAGAAACAATTAAGAGCCACTTAAATATTTATACATAAAGTTTAAAGTTACACTTTTAACTCAAATCGTGTGAAAAGTTTATTTGAATTAGCCCCACATTCATGTATTTGTGATATTATGTTTGAGGAATATATATTTAGGACATGAAAATAAACTGCATGGTAAAAATGACCCTTATGCACTTTGTTTATAAAGCGATTTATGACAGGCCTTGCTCTCTATAGACTTGTTTCTTCTTCTCTTAGATGATGCTAACATGCTACTTTAACGATACGGATGCACACAAGTGATTGTCACATCAGCAACAGCAACCATCTCCGTGGAGACATAAGCCTATTCTCCACTCGTTCCACTTTCTCAATAACATTCTGTCAAAACGAATAAATAATATACTATTTTCACATCACACCTATGTTGCCACATTTGGCAGAATACCCCTAACATCAACATCACACTCATTCTCCAAAGGAGCAATCAAAATAACAAATGCAACCCGTCTACACCAGCAGAATTTTTATAGTGCTACTATTGGTCCTGATTGAATTTGCAAATGGTTTTCAGAAGCTTCCGTTTCAGCAGCGTGATGTTAACAACGAGATGGAAACTATCCCACTGAAAAGCCATGCATGTCATTTCATAGAAAGTTTATGAACCTTTTTTCAGTGATTTCTGTCACACAGAATTTATGTTAAAACATGTTAATCCTTTAAGACGCTTAATTCAAATACTATGACTTTATTGTAATTTGTATGATTGGAACCAATTGAAAAAAATAAAAGCAAACCCACAATAAAGTGTGCAATAAGAGAAGAGATGTGAAGATACAATTTCGATCCAGGTGATTTGATTTAATCCAGGCGACACAGGAGCATCCTGGCATATTTTGGCCTCCACACTGTGTCCACTGGAGGACCCTTGCAAAGAATGTTTTCCCCACTACAATGAGTTTTTGCCACTGCATACTTCATGATTGTTAGAAACTCAGCTTTACAATTTAGCTTGATCGTGCGACCTACGCCTACTTAGTAGCCAATAGAAATGCAACATGAAATGACGTATTGATCAACACTACATGGCAATAAAGGTTAAATGCCATGGAGGCGAAAAAATTAAAAGAGAATAATATTGCTCTCTTCTGCTGCCACCTCTTCTTTTTTTTTTCCAGCACACACGAAAACTGCCAAAGTGTGATTCATGTTGCTGTGTTTGTTTACAATATGCGCACGCTGATGACGTTTTCTAACTTTCTAACTTATTAGATCCATGTTGCGCAGTGTGACCTGTCATATTACAAGATCGCTGAAATCGTCTGTAGCAGGCTTAACTCACAGTATAGGCCTAAAACCAAATACAGGAACCAACTGTACAGTCACAAGCCATAAAACAAATTTCCAGGATGAAGCAAAATGTGTAAAAAATTCCTATATTTGGAAAACATTCTATATGGTTTGTTCATCTGTTAGTTCAGGCTTTATTTTTGAATGATGACAAAGATAACTGGAACATGCAGAGAGTTGGCATGGAGAAAAACTAATCATATGTCTTTGGTGACTTGCCACGCTTATTTGGTTCCAAACTTTTCAACGCTCGTGTCAGTCTGCATCAGTGTTGCCTCAGTCGGACCTCACCAGTTCGAACCTAATTATATCCCCCCGTCTGTTGTGTTGCATCAAATTCTCTGGTGCCAGGAGTTTAGTGTGTGTGTGTGTGTGTGTGTGTGTGTGTGTGTGTGTGTGTGTGTGTGTGTGTGTACATGCGTGTGTGCGTGCTTGTGTGCGTGCGTGGTTACCAAATTTGGTTTCCTAAATTATTTCTACAGTTTCATTTGCTACTTCATTTATCTCCCTCCCTGACTCTCGTTCCTGCCAGTCTGCCTTTTATGCGCTCGCACACACACGCTGCCCCGTTTTTGATGTTGCAAGGCCAGTGTGAGCTATCCGTTGGCCAGAGATGGTGCTGGACAACATTCTGAAAAAGAGTTTCTGCCAAGTGTTAATGGAGGTTGAAAAAGAAACAAACAGACTAAAACACATTTCTAAACAGTAGACAGATCGCAGTTCTGAGAACTTAACAAACAAACAAAACACAATTCTCAGGGGACTGTAGAAAAGCATGTTTGTCAGGTGGCAGAACCAAATGAGGTTCTATTTGTATATCTATCATTGTCATGTTGATTAACTTTTAAGCCTTATTGAAAATGAAACATGTACAGACCTGTTGAAAAGGCAATGGCAACCCATGTTGCCCGAGTGTGCCATTATTTTGTACTGATTTCTGATTTGTAAACAAATTGTGCTTTTTGTTCTTGTGCTCCTGTAGCTCAGCTGGAATGCACAGACTAAACAATTCACTAAATAATTGAATAGAAACCCGTTTCTTTTAGACACGTCTGACTCAGAATGGCTCATTCGATGTTCAGAGCATCTGGAGCATACCAAGTTTTTACATCTGGACTGAAAAGTAAGTTTCAGCTATAATATAATATAAAATAGTAATAAACAAATAATAGAATAACATTTCAATTGAAACACTGTATAAAAATGTTGTCGCTGTATTTAAGAACAAGCTAATTGGCATTACAAGTCCTTTTACCTTACTATTTACATTTTTTAAATGTCTTTACATTACATCAACTCATTAAAATAAGTTACATCTTAAAATAAGCAATGTCAATTAATTTCAGTATCTGTTTATGTACAATATTATATCGCTGGTGTCCTTCTTAAACCGTGTATCTCCATATTTCGTGATTTTTTTTCTTAAATCATTATAATAAGTCACCCTTTATGTTTATCAGTGGGTTTTGAAAATATCTAACCAATAAAAATGTATCAAAAAACGCTTGTCAACTTTATAAACACAGTATTTAATCATTTAAAAAGTGCAGTGTTTTTCCATTTCCTAAAAAAACAGCAAATTTGGAAATAAAGGGTTTTGGAAGGATAGTGATGATATGCTGCTTTTAGTGTAATGTTTATTGTAATTGGATTTAGATAATTACTTTTTTTGTTTTATGAGCTGAATCAAGAACAAACTGAACTTGCACACAAGGTACGTGCTCTTGAAGAAAAATACCAGATTTTTACTTGAATCATTTATTACAGAAAAGATAGAGAAAACCATTGACAGGCTTAACACAGTTTCTCACTCAGTGTTTTATCGAAGCTCAAATGAAAATAAACAGAGGTGAATGTGATTTTCTTTTCAAATCACAGTGTCTGTTTAGAAGCTGCATGGCTAAAACATGCATAACCCAATAAACAGCAGCCTTGCACAATGCATTATACATGAGCACACACATACCGGACCCATCCAGTTGTCTTAGCTGGAGATAGAGATGAGCTCTCACAAATGTCCAAAATTTACCACACATTTATAATTCATTATGAATTCAGCTCTGGTAGCTTTGCATCTATGCTTTTACATTTTAAACAGTAACAGACCTTCTATATGACTTAGATTTTAAAATATATAGGCTTACTTTTTTATCTTAAAATGTACCATTAGCTTGTTAATCTGAGTAAGCATGTAAAATCATTAAAGGTAAATTGTGTCATTTCTGTGCCACTAGTAGCACCAAACAGAACTGAAGTGAGTATTTTCAAGTATGTTTTCTGTGCACTTATTCTGTTTTCCATTGGGACACTTTTTCAACATGATTATGACCTCATGCATTACGGATTTAGCATTTGATAGGGTCAAGATCACTTCAGAACGTAGAAATTCACCACCATGCCCAATACAGTCTTTCTGCTCTCAATCGAGTTTGCAGGGCAACAAGGCTGAAAGAAAAAAGTTCATTTCACAAAAATCAACGGTCTTGCCTCAGGCCATGAATGCTTTGTTTTTATCCACTTTTGATATCATAGCAGGCTGCAGTAATTGCAAAAGGCAATTGAGTTTCTTGACAGCTCCATCTCGTACGATCAATAATCATTAATGTCTACCCAAGTGACAATCAAGCCACACATGATTGGAATTGTTTATTTTCACAGGACCCTGGGAGGACCCTCCCCACTGTACTCCTTTATAATTCCTCAAAATTCTATCATTGACAGGCGTTTTTCACAGTGTAAGTACCACATGGTCTCGTGCTGATATACGACCAAACACACTCTTGCTCGTGTGACATTGCTTTAATAAATGTCTCTTTTAAGAGACAGACATGTTGGGGAATCATAAAAGAGTACAGAGGTAATCACAGTGTGATAATATACGGTCATGATTGTTGTTCAACAGACATTGAGAGTGGAAAAAAGGTGTGACAAAACCCCATTTGTGTGTGAAACTACTTTCTTACACTAAAGATTTAGGGTCTATCATTGCTACTTTATGTCAAAAGATGCATTCCAACATCCAGTGAAGTGTTCAAGTATCAATTTAGTCCTTTATAACGCCTCTTGTCCAATCAGAATTGAGGCCCACAATAAATATATAACAAATATCAAATAACACAACCTTAATACTGAAGAATTTGCCATTTTATATACAGCATGCAATTAGTTGTTTGTGTAGTATCATATTATATATTATCTAAAAACAAAATAAAAAGAAAGGTATTTTACCATTTTGTTGCGTTTCAAAACAGCATTAACTGCTGCCCTCCTCTGACATTCAACTTCAAATGACAGCAATTTTCTGGTCACAAAAAACTATTTCAACTGACGTAAATACCTCTTGGAGGTTAACATGGCAAATAGTTTATTTTAATTATATCCTCCGTTTTTGGTGGAGAGCTTCCTTTTTACTGGCCTGCCTTATATTATATATTATATCTATAAAGTTCTTTCTATTTCATTCCTTTCCTCAAGAGCACGAAATATGTAGGGATGTGCAGGAACAGATTGCTTGTTATTTTTTTGTTTCTGTGATCTTTGGTTGCTGAACTTATGCCTAAAATAAAAACTGGCCATTAACCAGCATCAAGAGACACTTAAGATATAGAACATTCCTAGAAGGCCTTAGAGCAGATTTCAATAAACCCACCAATTAAAGAGTAATCTCTGTGTTTCTTTTTCTTTCTACATTGTTTTCTTGCTTTGGCCTTGAGGTTGCATGTTTACAAGATAAGAACATTTTGGGACATTGTGAAGGTCAGTACCATCTGAGATTACAGAATGATGGATAAACAACAATTCTTCTACAAACATGCAGCATTCTTCCCTAATAAGATGAAAATACCATATTTTGGCAAAAGCTTTTCGTAGTTTTTTTTTTATTTCACTTGCATTTTCTCAACTTGCTATCATTTTTATCTAAACTTTCCACTTTAATTAGAATAACCTCAGAAAGAGGACCCATGGACCACTTCAGAGGAAAGACTCGAGAAGAATTTCCAGATAGGTGTCAGAAAGGTAAATGACCTTTAGTGTCACCAGCATCCTGATTGGTTAACACAGTCATGAGACTCTCGGCGCAATACGCCCTTTTCACATGACGTCACGCATCTTCCGTGCTGCCGCGAAGCAGTGTATCATTACTTCCGCTAGCACTCTAGTTCATAAGGTGGCGGTAATGCACCTATAAGCTGATTTGGCAACCGCCAGTAAAACAAGAACAAGAAGTTACTTCCGCTAGCGCCTCATAATGGAGTTCACCAAGTGGCTTGCACATCTGCCGCAAATACGTCTAGATGATGTACAACGTCTTGCAGACAAATTTTCGCTAACGACAAGATCAAAGCTAGAGAAAGGATACAAATTCTTCGTTGAACAGTACCTGTTTGATTATGAAGGTAAGTGTTTTGTTTTCTTTTTGTGTTAGAGAAGGTGCTAGGATAAGTACTTTAATACGTGTTCTGTCAGTTTTTTTCTCACTGTTGTTAAATTCCAGCGTGACGGCAAAACGGAAGTTCTTCTTCTTGTTTGTTGCAAGACGGATGTTATGATACACTGCTTTGCAAAAAGGCGGAAGTTAAGTGACGTCATTGTGAAAAGGGCGTATTGGGCATGAGAATGAAAATTAAAATCTCTTGGCAATGCTTGTCAGATATTAAATTAGGTTAAAAACACTCAATTCTGACTTCTGCATTGATCAGTTTCTTGAACCACAAATTTAAACAATAAAATTGTCACGCGTGACTGGGAGAGTCCAACGAGAACGACAAGGTATTAACAAAAATAGGTTTTTTATAATAAATCCAAGCTGGAACAGAGACACACATAGCATAAACAATAGCAGAAAATGAACTAAGGAAACAGACAGGCTTAAATACTAGGGAGAACATAATCAAGTAAACAGAAACAGGTGCGGGACTAATTAACTAATAAGCAAATCAAGGACAAAAGACAAAACCAATACAAAACTGAGTGTGAACATGACAAAAATATTACAAATAGAATGAATTTCTAGAAACAAATACTAGATTCATTTTTAAAAATAATTTATGAATTTATAATGAAACAACTGACAGCATTACATTTACGCATTCGGCAGACACTTTTATCTGAAGCAACAATGCATCCAAGCTGTACGTTTTATTGCGACAGTATGTGTGTTCTCTTGGATTGAACCAATAACCTTTTGCACCGCAGTGTACTACCAACTGAGCTATAGGAACAACAAATTTCAGTGCAGGATATTACATTTGTGATATTAAATCATAGATAAATGTCTTTCTGTAAAACTTTCTAAGAAACCACATTTACTTTTGTACTACTGTACACTTACAATGTGACCATTTACATTTTTGTTGTATCATATTAGTGCACAATGTATGGAATACATTATACAGACATCAGTTTGCACATTTCTTGATTGAAGAACCGATGAGTAAAACTATAAGATTATTGTCTCCTTGTTTTACTGTAGTTGTTAGTTGCCACTCTTATCACTTTAAATGTTGTAAGCAATATCCCAAACATTGTTCTTTGTTTTGTGATTTGTTTTCCCTAAACATAGTTGTTAGCAACTCATTCTGCTGTCTCCGAGAGCAGGCTTAGATTAACATTATTTCACTCCACTCTTACCAGGCCCCGGTAGCAACAGAGCTGTTCATCAAAGGAAAATGAAACATTTGTTCTGCAGCCCTCTACAGCACCGAAGCGGTAGCTTAAGCTAAGGGGCTCGAGGCCTGTGATTGATGGCAAGAAGGAGGAGGCTAACTTTAGCCCTTAATGGTTTAAAATATGCTTGCGTCGCTCTCTTATACTCGGGCCAAATGAGCCCGGGTGCCAATTTATCAAAGTGCTCCGGCCTCAGCTGAAAATCGGGCTCTCGCTTCCTAATGCCCTTGATAAATGTCCTTCTTTACTTTTCGGTATTCATCCTTTTCACCTGCCTGCTGGTAACTGGGTCCTTTCAGCAATTAATTTCAATCAATATTTGTTTGGATGTGTGAGGCCTCACTTATCATACGTTACGTCTCTTCCATGTAGTTCATCACAAGTGCAGACTGCTTGGAGGCTGCTATCCAGAGTTGGAAGTTGTAGTGAATCGCACATAAATGAATATCAAGGTTTACACTGAAATTTCAAAGCATAATACAATACCGTAATACTTTTTTACCTACCACCAGCTTTTGGAAAATGGAGAATGGAGAGTGGAGAACCATTTTTGGTTTAGTATTTGTTCTTTTTGTTTGAGCTTAAATAATTGTAATGCTTTAGAAAAATTCACATAGTAGAAATTTTCATTCATCATTTACTCACTCTCGTGTTTTTCCCCATCCTTTTTTCCCTCTTCTACTCTGTAGGGCACAAAATGTTTAAAACGTTGTCAAAAACTGACTGATAGCCTTTCACTTTAATTGTACAGAAAATAAGACTAGTATTAGCTTTCTTTAAAATGTATCATCTTGTGCTCAGCTGAAAGAAAGTCATATTTATTCATGAGGATGAGTAAATGTGAAGTTTACTTTTTTGGTGAAGCAGTCTGAAAGATCTCCAAATGAAAAAGTCTTTTAAATGAAGCCGTGTCAGTGGAAAAGAGATTTCAGTCTTCAGCTTAGACTGCCCATTAAAAGACCAAAAGATGTCACTATGCCACAGGACAGCAATATCATAGCAATTAGCTCCCATTATCCATGTAAAAGTGACATTATGCCACCTATTCCTTTTCAGATGAACAGAAAGACAAGATTGTCTAATCGGTCCTATAGCGGAGGCAGGCACGCCACACACTTTTTTGACCTTTTGCCCCAATGGAAAGGTCAGGACTTCATCTGTCAGATTTGGATGTATTAACCTCCATTGGAGTGATCAAGTGTTAAGTATACACTCTCCATGAAATGCATAAAAATTGCCTGTGATTCAGCTACATGCAGGGACATTTTTTACAGCCCTTGACAGTGTCTGTGGGTAGTGGGGAAGAAGCCATGCAGACGTCTCGGGATGAGCCTTGGTGTCCTCACGAATGTGGAAGTATAATTATGTAAGTATCTTTTCTCGTGCTACTTTCGTCCCTTTCCACCCTTTTCTGCTTCACGGGACAATCGTGGTTTATTTTGTTCTTACTATATTTCCGGATTGAAAATAAGCAATTTTATTTTGACAGCAATTTGTATGTAAAGTGAAGAGCCTCGTGCATTCTGATATCTGTCTTCCTGCTATTTGCTGATGTAGCTTTTCTTTCCGGAATAATCTGTGACATCCCCTTTGTGAATTGTACTTCTTTGAGCTCCAAGGGCATTTGAGACAATATAGGCTATATATGTTTAAGTGAAAATAACAGGCCTTTGTCTCATTTTTAATTCACTGTTCTCTTGATTCTGTTTTCTTTACCACAATTGCCAATTCTGAATATGTAATCTTGCAAAGAAAATTTTTATTCCGTCTTTTTCTGCTTCTTCCTCTCTCTTTTCCTATCTAAACGATTTTCATCTGTTATTTATGAGTGTATTAAGCCAAAAGCTTCTGTTGCCTCTGAGAATTTATGATGCATTACTTGTGATGGCTGAAGGCAAGCCATTCTGCAACATTACTTGAGAACATCAATTAGGGTTGTGGAGTGGAGCCCGATTTTTATGTCCAGGAAATGATCAAGGCGAAATATAAAAATTTTACGCATGTAGTTAAGCAAGACGTGTAATTTAGCTCTCCGATATATGTAATCGCTGGGTATAGGCTACTCGTAGAATCTACCTTTGTTTATGAATAAGTTAATCATTATATGTCTATGTCATATACAGTATAATCATATAAACACAGAGTTGCGTGAGTAGTGGACAAAATGTGAATAATAATGACTTAAGGTTTCAAATTTTTATCTGAATTTTAAAAATGTATGTTCGCATTTCCAAATCTATTCCTAATGGAACTTTCCATATTTTTCCATTTATTTTTCTTCTGAAACACATACACATACTGTGTAAAGGTCAGTTGTGAGTCTATGTATGTCAAATGAATCATGATTCTTACATCTTTTTAGCTCTGGCTATCACTCAAACATGGCAGGACTTAATTTAAAATAAAATGTTTCAGCACCTTTTATGTGTTGATTGCGCAGATTGGTTGAAGGTGTTGAAAGGTGTTGTCATCGACGGCTGAAGCTTCAGCTATAAAAAGCCAGAAAAATGTAACTAGTACATAACTAGTGATCAATGCTTAATAAAAAGTTCTCACTAATTTTAATAATTATTATTTTGCAGTTTCATTGGTGGAAGTGAATTTCTTTCAACCTTCCACTGGGAGTGATGCTCGCAACAGAGCACGCCGGTACACATGTATCCTTCCTGCAACTTCCCCAAAGCAATTTATGTTCTATTAATAATTAAGTGATGCAAATTAGAAACAGAAATGAGAAAAGTTCTTCCATCTTTGAGAAAGAACGGACTGTAAACAGATGTGAAATTGCTCTTACAGACTGATTTTTCACTTCCCTGCCAATCAATAATTCATCTTTAAACCTTGT
Source organism: Triplophysa rosa (assembly GCF_024868665.1). Classification (NCBI taxonomy): domain Eukaryota; kingdom Metazoa; phylum Chordata; class Actinopteri; order Cypriniformes; family Nemacheilidae; genus Triplophysa; species Triplophysa rosa. The sequence goes on from NC_079890.1 coordinate 30,564,372, forward strand.
CCTGCCAATGCACCATGTAACATTACATATTTTAACACAATTTACTGCAGTGTGACTATTAGCCAACTAAAATACATTCTTACCATGTCAACACATATTTCAAATACAATGACTATTAAGAGCATTGTGATCTTGACACTTACTGTAAGATTAAAGGTGGTCTTCTGACGTTGTTTTGCTGTGTGCCAATTTCTACTTAGCCAGTCAGTTAGGTATGCTGTTATACATACATTACATCAGCAATAAGCCAGACACTAAAGTAAGTTAGAGAGCACTGTAATGGAAAACATGATCTCCCAAGTGTATCTAATGCAAGTCTGTGGCATTCCTGTAAGGGGTTACCTGGCTGACCCTGTGTTCATCTCTCCTCAGCGTTTAGCCCTTCTCCCTGATTTACTAAGACTTGAGTCTAGAGTCTCTAGACCGTCTATACACTAGGGAATGGAAGAAGCAGATTTACATTTTCCAGCATTGTGTAACTGAATATATTTTTGGTTTAATTTTGATCTTTATTTGGGGGGCCGCACTCTTCACAAAGCAGGTCTTTCAACGGAAAGGTTTGAGAACCACTGGTCCACAAACTGGTGTAAAGTCTTGTAGCATGGACAGAAAGGTCATGGCTTAAATTAAATCAAGAACCTCCAATGACCACTATCACTATGCCCTTGAACAAGATAATTTATCATGTGCTCTAGAGGCTTTCATGTACGGCTGTCTCTGTGCTTTAATGCTTCTCTCCATCTGCCATTTTCCTCATAAAGTTACAGATGTGCAAGTTATTGAATATCTCTTTATCTAAGCAATGATATTATATGTTTGAGGTTATAGATTTTATTTTAAAGGCCCACTCAAGTGCCTTAAAATGCACAGCATTGTTCAATGCCTTGATGTCATTGTGACTGAAACATAAATAAGGGCGGGGCATATTGTGTGGCGACTCCTCATTTTAAAATAGCCAGTTGTGTTTAGTTTACAACATAGCCTAAATATCTGAAATGCCTAAATGCAGAATAATGTCATAAAAAATATGAATCCGTATTGGAGTGAGAGACTGTAAGTTTTAAATGCTAATATCTTGTACATGCAACATTCCGCAATGTTTCAGAGCACACAATTTATAGATATCCTTAAAGGTCCAGTGTGTAATTTTTTGGAGGATCTATTGACAGAAATGCAATATAATATATATAACTTTGTCTTCAGAGGTGCATAAAGACCTTACATAATGATGCGTAACGTTTCATTACCTTATGGACAAACTGCTCTACAGAGTGTGAAGTATGTTTTTTGGCAAAGAAGTGGATACATGACAATATCTTACTCCTGTATCAGCCATCGTAGTGCTTCGAAAGAGAGGGGTGAGCGGTGGAGTGAGCTGTTGGCTGCAGTTCACAACTTCACCGCCAGACGGCGCTAAATTTCATTTGTTGGACCTTTAAGGATAACATATTCACACCAAAACCTAAAAAACTTTTTTGACTTCATGGAGACTTTAATTAGGACTATAACATTAAATTATGGTCTCACATTTTTACGAAATTATTATATCTCACATAGACTTCCGCGTTGCTGCTCAGTCATTTCCAGTGACAGTGTTCAACATTTCTACATGCGGCGATCATGGTAGATTATTTCTATTTTTAGGGCGGTCACTTAATTAAAAACAATTAATCCTGCTTGTGATGTTAACATGCTTAAATGTGGGTTTTTATGAAAGATCTTAAATTAGCAGAAGTTCACCTTATATATTTTATAAAAGTATACTCATCTCCTGAATAATAAAGCCATTGTATGCACCCTGCAACAGTCCATCGCTTTCCTAAATGGTGTTAGTCTCATTAATAGATTATATTTCAAACATTTTAACGACAATAAAATGACACCATACAATGATTGTTAAATGTTCTATGTGGATTTCAAATTAATTAGACGTTCATTCAGATTGCAAAGTATTTAAAAATAAGAATAGTTTAAAATAGCAATGTGCAGAATGAGCAGATTTAATGTCAAATAAATACATTAACTGCGCAAAATTTTGTGCCATTTATCCTTAAACGTTATAACTACACTTTTTACATAGGCCTATAGTTGTCGACAGAAATTGCATTTAACTTTACTTGCATTTACATTGATAGCATTACATTTGTCAACAAAAAACGACACAACATAGTGATCCAAACATTTAATAAAAACATTTTGCGTGTGTTCGTCAGGTCCCTGCTCTCTCACGCATTAAACACTGCAGCATGTAAAGTCTGTAGTTGTTTAATCCAAACAGTGCTGCTATATATAGTTATGCTATCAGTTAAGAAAAAAGTAAACTTTATTTTGAAATTGCGTACAGGACCACTGGATGGGGACCGTGCACAGATTTTATTTGGCCCCACACTTCAACAAAACACTCCTTCTCCCTAAATTCACAATCAACCAGCTAACCACAGCAAAATAATGCTCCCCCTATAAAAATGTCATGTGCTTTCCGACCCAGCATTTTTATTTTTATTTGTACACTGGGTTGTTTATTTAACTATTTATTTTTAGGAACTGTGAAATTGCATGAGCTGAGATGCCGGCTTGCCATTTTTGTGCAGCGTTCACCACTTCTCCCACGCCATTTTCCTCTAGGTTGCAGATCTGGATGCATGTGCCGCATTTTGTTTTCAATAATACATGTGGTTTCTATTCATTTCATTGCATGCCGAGGCCCTGCTGAAAAGCACTCTTAGTGGGTGGGTATGGAGCTTGTGTTGTGGTGGGGTAGTTTTGGATTGTTTTGAAATAGTATTATACATTTACAGATCTGAGGTTAGAGCTACAGTAGCTCATCTTAGTCAGTAGTTTTGAACCCTGATCCTGGAAGGAGAGTATAAAGTTTCGATGTCACTCTCCACATTTCAGGTCTTGGAGAACTCAAGCTGATTTGATCAATCATACTTGTTTAATTGGGTAAGACATCTAAAATGTGTGCTATTGAGGATCCACACAATGTAAGGTAAAAGATAATAGATAGAATAGTAAGGTAATGGATGTTTTTTCAGTCATTTAGTTTTGAAACAGTGACATGATTACATGAATATTGAAAATGAATTTTAATTTTTTCACTTCATTTTAATACTTTATTTTAGCATTTATAAATTCAATTACCCATATTTTTATTTTATTTTTATTGGTAAAACTTTACCTTCAAATGCTTCTGTGTGTGAGAAACCCACGTGTGTCAGTCTTCGAAAAAAATATCCTGTCTCCCTCTGGAATTGTGATTGCCCCATAGTGTGTGTTCTTTTCTATTGGCACAAAAATAATTCCAAAGAATTCATATTACAACAAGTCCAACTGGATCCAAATAAATGTTCCACTGTGGTGAGGTCGCATGTATTGTATCATCAGTTGTGACCTGATGGTTAGAGAGTTGGACTGATTACCCAAAGGTTGCATGTTTGAGTCTCAGTACCTTGTGAGGGCGTGAATGAACTGCCCACTGCTTTGTTGATGCGTTAAGTTCAATACTGCTGTGTGTGTGAGGATTCAGTGTATGAATACCATACTTGACCACACTTCACATTATCATTATGTGTTGATTCATCAACCTGGAGAGCATAAATATTTGCCCTAATTATGACTTTTCAGTTGTGGTATTGGGTTTTATAACTAATAAGGAAGTTTATAACAGATACTTAATTTTTAATGATTTGTTGTGTTATGTTTCGATCATGTTGCTTTCTTTTGAAAAACTGCAGGCTTGTCTTTAGTTTGAGTGTTTGATTTCTAAATGTGGTTGCATGTTTTCAGCAGTCAAATATTCACTGTGCAAACCACATTTTGATCAGCACAAACAATATTTATCCTACAAACTTGAGAAATGTAGTCAGCAATGTAATGCTTTTTTTTACTTTTGTTCACGCCACACAACCTTTCCATGTTTGCATATTTGTCCTTACATTCTACTAAGTTGCAGATACTGTTGCATTAGTTTTGATGCACAACCTTTGACAATTTGATCAGGCAAAAAGAATCCCAAAGCTTTGTGGAACTTCTGCCATTGTGTGAAGAACAGTCAAAGCATGGTTCAGTATTACATGAAAGCAGTTTGTAGTGTAAAGGCAGTTTATAGGACGAACAGTGCATGGTTGTAGCCAAAGCAAACCTGATGTCTTTGTATTTTTCCATTAAAATTACATAATGCATGTTGAATTTGAATTCTCATACACTCCGTTACTTCAAGCAAGGCATCTGTGATATTAAAGGTGTCATGAACTGGCCTTTTTTATTGTTTTATACTGTTGTATGATGTCTACTTATGACGTTCGCATAATTTTTACATTCAAAAACATCAAGATCAATAAGTAATAGGCTATTTTGTACCCTGGTTTTGAGGCCGGCTCGACAAACGTTCGGTTTTAATGGGCGTGCCGCATTGAAGACTTGGAAGTAAACGCCCACTGCTATGATTGGATAGCAGTTTGCGTAATAAACTTAGTTGGAGCCTTCTGTGAACTTGGTTAGACACGTAACGCTAGGTTACACATTATCAGGACATATCAAGCGATCTCTAACAAAGCAATAGTGACGCATAGTACAAATATGTTTGACTCGCATAAGATAAGCACTGATTTTTAATTTTAGTCTCTCTGCAAATCCACCGTCGACCTGGGCCTTGTTCACAAAGGAATCCATGGTGAAATGAAGCGAACAAATGCTTAATGTTTTACCCACGTGAGCTGGAACGTCTTTGATAATAAACTTCAACCATGCATTACTAATATTGGAATCCGAAGGAAGGTTATGCAGTGACTGTGTTCTTCCACAACCAGGCGCTGCACAATATTTTGCAATCTTTAAAGGCATGTTTATTGCTTGCTTGCTCTATTTGGTTCCGCGCAACTTGTGTTACTTCAGTACTGTCATGCGCCAACCAGTGGGCGGGGCTAGAGAAGTAGTCGTTGATATTCTTCTGTGGAGGCGGTGTTCAGCCTATCTATAGATAGGTGCATTCCAGGACCTGGCGTTCGCTGAGCCTGGTGTCAATAAAAGTTGTAATTTCAGTAACAAGGGCGTTTTCAGTTCTGACACTTACAGGATGTTCGCTTGAATACGATTACATCTTATTTAACAAAAGCTCGGGTTAAAATTGATGTCTTAATTCAGGACACCTTTAAGTTGGGTAGCAAATCGCTTTGACACTTTCTATCTCAAAGTACATTTCCTCTTTGTTTCTTATATTGTGAAATGTTATTCTAAATTTACTTTTAATGATGGCATATTGAGAACACTGAGAATCAGTGGCATTAGTTATTGCTGACTTATTTGGTGCACAAAAGTATTTTGATCTTTATTCCTTTCCTTACATTTTTTGGCCTTTTTATAGCTTTTTTGCCAGACAGTTCAGAGAGACAGAAAATGATGGGAGGAGATAGAGGAGTACAGGAGCCAGGATGCCTTACAGTTTTTTTAATGTATTTGTATAATTTGTTTGAATTTGACAAGCATCCAAAAACTTAACATTGTTTTGTTTATAGAACGTCGCGTTCTGTATTTTTTTTTCTTGTTATGTATGTTTTTGCCAGTAATGATTTGGTCTCTATGCATTTTGTTCTCGTTGATACCAAGGCATGTTTGCAGCTTTATACCCTTAAAAATAACAAAGGCACAGTACATCAGTATTGGTTAATCTCTGTGTTGTTTTAGCAACGCTAAATTAAAGTGCTACATTTGTAAACTTTGTAAACAAGCTTAAGTATAATTATAGTCACATTAATGATTACATAACAAAGCAAACGGCTCCCACCTTTGATGAGTTGTGGTAATTATTTAATTTAGCTCAAAATAAAAGCAGATGTTTCTAAAGGATTTCACAGCTTGAATGGGCATTTCAGAGTAAAGAATCCACAACAGACAGAAAAGCACTTTCAGATAAATTATAGATAAATGTGGAAGGCTGTAAGTCAGCAGATGGGTGTAAAAACATTTCAAAGACTCTAGGTGGATCCTCCCTCCAAGCTGGATGAAAGAGAAAAAGACTAATCATATCTACCAACATGCTACAGGTGAACAACAGCCTGATGGCAAAAATCAAGTAAATATCTTTGAAGCATGTACAATATTACTCATTAAAGCCAGGTAACTCAGTTACGCCCGTTTCAGACCACACGTGTAAGCAGCACGTAGGCAGAGCGGGAGCAGCGTGTAGGGAGAGCGTTGGCAGCGCACAGGGCCGGACTTAGGAGGATGGGGGACCCTGGGCTTGAGTTGTTTTCGGGGCCCCCGTACCATTTAAAATCATGTGTTTGTTAGCATTAGTAAATGTTTTTTTTTCTCCAATGACTAACAATGACACTTGTTCATTGGTTTACACGTTTATAATGCTTGTTTTGACAGTGGGAGCCACAAGTGGTGCGTTTATAGCGTGTAGGAAGTTTCAAACATACTTAAATGTAAAATCCAATCAACATTAATAATCAACATTACAATATCAAGGGGACTAATATAGTTTTTGACATAATCATACAGCCCTACCATTATGTATTTTAAAATTAAAATTAAAATTATTGATCCATAATAAGAAAACTACTAAAAAGGAACAAATGTGTGTTCTCCCTGTATTTCTGGAGGATGTTGAGAGATTATACGTCTTGGATCTAAAATTTGAGAACACCTGCATTAACATGAAACCAACAATGAGCAATACAGTTGTCAGCATTTATTAATCTTGTTTATTGTTAGTTAATGCCAAATAAAATTGTTCATGTTAGTTCAGGTGCATGTTTTTAAAAATATTAGTAAATACTGAAAATAAAGATTAACAAATGCAGACATGTAATATAATGCTTAACTAATGTTAATTAATGCAACGGTGTAAAGTGTTAAAAATATATTAGTATTCTATTGCAATTCCATCAGTAAAGCATATGACAGATCTATGAGTTTGAAATGCACATTAAAATTGTATTCATATAATGAGATGAAACGTCTTATTATGGCTTAAATAGTTTCATAATAATGAGATGGGTCCATAGTTTTGTAAAGTCTAGTTAACTGAGGTTGTGCAGGGCAAATAGGGCACCCCTGTGTTATAAATCGTTTTAATTACTTTATGACTAACATAACATCATTTTAATGTCAAATTCTTAAATGTAAATCTAAGAGACAGTTTAATGCAGCTCACAGGCCATGAATCCATGAATGGTATATCTGCAAGGTATCATCTTAATTTAGCATTTACATTTTGCCAGAGATCTCAACGTCAGACATGAAATAACTATCTAAACGCAGTTTGAAAAAGCACGAGCAGTTTGTCCCTTCACGCGTCCCGTAGTTCGGTTGTTTTAACTTTGTTTATTAGTTAGCAGAAAGTTTTCATTTTTTATTTACATGGATGGATTTAACAGTGTTTGCATATTATTTACAAGAACCGCTTATGGCCACAGAACGGGAAATATTAGAAATAAACTCTATATTACCTGTTTTTATTCAGAGATGTCTGCAGAACACAACACTTTTCATAACACGTTTTTTGTAAAAGCAAAGAAAGTGTAACAACAACAACAGCTAGTAGACTCTACTGCATCTACCTGTCGATGAACCGATCTGTCGTCTTCAGTGAGCGGACACAGACTGTGAGGAGCGAGCGTCAAACGGATAACGCGGAGTGGAATCATATAGCGGTGTGTTCAGAGACAGTTTTTCGCGGGGATGTGAATCCTCTCTACTCTACTTCGGCTACCGTTCAATTTCGCCTACCAAAGGCGGGCGCCAGCCTGTGAACGCGTTCCGGCTCACGTCGGTCCGCGAGTTTCAAAGGAGAAATAACTGAAATAAAACCGGAGGGTGGCGGCCTGGCGGGAGTGTTGACAGGTATGCTCTGGATTCTCTGCCTAAAGATCAAGGTGTGGTGCCATGGGTGTAAAGAATCATTATTTCCTAAATGCTGTTCTTTCGCGTTCTTGTCTCTCAGTCTTTGGTTTTCTTTAAGCGCGGCACTGCGATTGCGCTTGTCAGCCATTAGATCAAGCGTCTTAATGAGCAGACAGGTTTCAACTGCGGTAAACGTAACGGATAGAATCCACAAATGACCAATCAGGAAACGCCAACATGACTGACGGAACGATTAGCCAATTAAACGACATCATTCCTTACATAAGGCAGTGCTATTGAACATTGGTAGGCCAATGCACAAAGTTTAAATGAAAAATAAAATAACTGGCATATAACTAAACAAATCAAATTAACGACAGCAGGGCCCCCTGAAGGGCGGGGCCCCTGGGCTGGAGCCCAGTCAAGGCCAATGGTAAGTCCGGCCTTGGCAGCGCATGTCCATTGTCCTTTCACACCAGTAGCGTATGCAATGCGCACCACGCTGCCTGGGTACCATGTGCAACAATGCAATTTTGCATTACGTTATTTTAAATACATCAATGAGCAAAGTATCTTCCAGAACTTCATCAAAAAGCTTATTTTATGTAGATTGTATAACTTTGATTTGTTTTATCCGCCTGATTCATACTCTCTTAGATCCACGTAGTACAATTTATAATTAAAAAGCCATCGTGCATTGAAGGATACGATTTAAGTCACTAAAGGGTTTACTTACCATATAGGAGAGAGTGATTGACTTGTGATGTGATCGCTTTTCTCTCACACATATGTAATATAAGCATATAACATGAGGTCGCATGATATAACATGAACGCACTGCTTACGCATGCTGTGTGAAACGGGCGTTAGACATAGCAAAGTACACCTTGTTAACTTTTTCAGTTTCAGTTATTCACTGGTAAATCTCTAACCATTGTATCATATCCATACAGGCTATTCATACTTGCATTCATATGCAAAAAGTCCAATCTATTTCCTATTCTCTCCAACCACAAAATGCTGACCCCTAATTATAACTTCAGAAGTGGAAAGTGTAGGATCTTAAGACAAGCATGTGAAGGCAGCATTTGTCCACGTGTAGCTGAGAGGAAGGATCTTGTACCGGGTGAGTAGAAGGCCATATGGAGGTCAGGTTAGGCTATAGCCAAACAGAAATGGCTGATCTTAACTGCCAGCAGGAGTTGTACCATTTAATGAAGGACTGAATGTAATGTGGGGCTATGCCCTTTGCAGCTGTGTACAGAATAGTGTTTCATACATTCTGTAGCCAGTGAAGAAACAGCAAAGGTGTGACAAGAGAATTTGCCAAGGTCAAAAACTGGTTAAACAGAAGAATTTTGCACACGCGACAGGTAGTCCGATGAGAAAGAGAGGGTGTTGAAATAGTCTAGTCACAGGATGACTAATGCCTAGAGCGGAGTATGTCTTTAACTTCCATTTGTGCAACAAAAGGTATCGTGAACTTGCACAAAGTAAAACTATGTAGCTATTTGGAAGTAACAGCTCTCCTTTGTACACCAATAGCTGTATGGACGATCTGTTACAGAAATCAATGAGCTTTTCATTGCAGACGCAGAGTGAAAATCTACGGATAAATTTGAAGAATTCTGAATCTAATCTTTGCAGCCAGGCGGTTATTTTAGTTCTGCATGAATACAGTCACGAAAGCATTGTTTTGTACAGTTTTTTAAAGTATGATTAAAGCTGATTTAACAATTGTCCAGTCTTAAATGGATAAATCAAACGTCATTCATTTGATTTAAATAAGTGGTTTGTGCAGTAACTTTTGAGTAAATGTCATGCATCCCATTTAAATAATTTTCTTTATTCACACAGTGACTATTTCAGAGCAAATAACCTGCTGTTTTTTGGATAACTCTGTGGTCCTCTGTAATCTGATAAGAAATGTGAGTGACAGTACAGGAAGATAAAAAAGTAAACTATAAAAAAGTAAGTTGGTGAACAGAATTCACCAGTACTGGTCTGGAGTAGTTTATCTGTAATGCCTTTTCACTGCACTTTAATTGTATAACAAATATAAAGTAAGACATTTTATTGGTATTGATATTTTCACTGGACACATATCATTGTTATTTTTATTTTTTGAGGATCAGACACCAAACACAAGGAATTATAAATAGCATTGTGTGTCCCACAGGAGAAGGCAATAAAAGTAAAGCCCACCCAGAACACTGCATGAGGACTGTATCTTTCTTTGTGTATCGCCTTTAGTGGTGTGTGTATGTTTTATTTAGCATGACAATGCAAGCTTTGTGGAAAAACACACCACACCATCTCAAACCAACAAAATCTCTTCATTCTAAAGCCGGGTAGAGGCAGAGGCAGATTTGTTTTGAGAATGATGTGGCAGAAAATAGCCTCCTGAGATTCGTTGCCACTGCAAGCCAGACATATGTTGGAAATGGCCTGGTTTAACCTGTGCACAAAAAGAAAGCAGTGCCAGTCGGTGTATGACTTATTTTATATATACTCTATGATGGATTCTTGATTGAAATGTAACTATGCTTAAATCTCATTTGCAATCATACCATTGCCATTAAGAATTTCAGGACAATAATTGATAAAAATCAGGTTATCCCCTAACTGCATATGGATCATTCACTACCTTGCAGAGTGCAGTGTTGGTCTAAAATTAAATTCCATTACAGCACCAATTATCACACAATCAAATAAGATGGAAGGGCCGAACAAGATGAACTGGCCTTTGATAGGGTGGTACCAAAGACAGGAGCAATTATACCTATATCGATCGTATACTCTGATAATTGAATTTTACGAGGGGTAAAAATCAATTGTAATCAGACTGTGGGATGCCGAGTATGTCCATTTTCACAAAACATGCCACCTTTTTCAATGCATTTTGTGTTAGTCAGGTGAGATATGATAACCACAACAGAGTTACTGATCCTACTAAAGTGTAAAAAGTGTAGCTCAGATCTCTTTTCTTTCTATACTATCAAGTATATGAGTTTTATTCTGTTGTGTGTACTGTATATTGAAGAAGGGCTTGTGGATATAGCTGCTGAGCTTGGTTGTAAAAGTAGTTTTAAAGTCGTGAACTTATTGTAATTCTATTATCTACTTACTGCATCGATGCTCAGGGGCCTCATTTACAAAATGTACGCAAAAATCCACGGCAGCGTTCATATTTATAAAAACGGTCTTTGACGTGGAAAAGTGTTTAGCGCCATGTCAGGGTCTGAGCAGACGTACGCACTTTTGCTTGTCCGAGTGCTGCAGGTTTTTGGAAAATAAACCATCCTTGCCGCTTGTAAAGGATTTGGACGTTGACAGGTGCTCTTTCATATATCAATGACATTATTTCGACATCGTTAAAAGGTGGAGATCTGAAACTGTTAGCTGTGCGCAATTTTACGATCATTTGCAATTTATAGACTTCATATCTGATAGAGAGGCATACAAGCGTTTTCACACATACGCACTTTGAGAAATGATCGTAAAATCGAATTTAGGATGGTTTCTACGCAATATTCTATAAATGAGGCCCCGGGTGTTTAGAGTCTTTTAAAGACTGCATTTGTATACAGGGTCCAAAATTAGCTCTGTGACGTACCTGCTAATGGTGAGTGAAAATTATTGGCCATAAATATTTCTTACATTTTTTGCATTATTTCTATTACAAAATGTAAATGGAAGGTTCTTACCAATGGGAATATTTGGCTGTTTGTTTTGTTTTTACATATTTATGACGTAGGTCATTGTGTCACTCGGTCTCTCAGTAAGTTGGTAAAACTGCACCCGTCACAAAAACATTGTTTTTATCTGCCGTTTACCAAAATTAATTCTGACCCTCATTTGTATGTGTTTCACTTTCTTTCATCCACTCTCATTTCAAACCGTTGACTTTGTGTGAAGAAGGAGCTCCACTTACATCTTGTCTCGATGTAATGACAAACCAGTCGTGGCTTTTCACAGCTACAGTTTGTTCCCACATTAAAGAACATCACCCTCATGATATTAATCTCATTTGTCTGATGCATTCTAATTAATGTTTCAGACAATGCACACTGAGTTTGTTGCCAGAGAAGCTAGTTGGACAGAATGATTCAATCATGAACTTAAGACAATCAATTATGCTAATGCATAAATAACAATATTTTAGTGCATACTTTAAATAGCCATATACAGTAATATATATGAAGAGTTTGGTTCCAAAATAAGATAACTCGGTTTTAATTTTTTTTCAAAAATCATGTTTTTTTATTTTGCATTCCAATTAATATCAATCAAACTGCAGTTGGTTTGTTTTGATTTAAGCCATACAACTAAAAAAAATACAGCTAACTAACAATAAAACATGATAACATAATAAAAAACATGATTTTTTTTTAAACGGAGTTATCTCATTTTGGAACCAAACTCTTCATATACTGAACTACCTAACCCTACTTGTTTAAAGGGGTCATATGGCATGAATACGTGTTTTTCTGTGTCTTTGGTGTGTTATAAGTTGCTCATGCATGTATTAGACACGTAAAATTGCAAAAAATTAAATGGTCGGAGCAAAACATGCATCCTATCTAAAAGTGAATGCTCACCCAGACCTGCATGAAACGCCTCTTGTAACCACACCTCCACAAATCTACGTCAGTTCGTGGTATGATTTGACTAAGACCGCCCAAATGTATACGCAAGTAAGGTGGGTGTACCTGTCAGTACAATTGCTTTGGAACCTGATGTTCCAAATATGGTAAGAGGCGTTACATTTCTGTCACACACTTGCAGCATTCGACCAATCACTACGCACTGGTTAACTGGCCAATCATAGCACACCTCGCTTTTCAGAGAGGCGGGGCAAAGAGGAGATACAAACATGCACAGTATGTGGAAAATACAGCTTTTTTTAACCTTAAATCGAGTATACACATTGCATTACATTTCACTGTACACAGTACGAAACATAAAATTCTGGAGGACACGACGTATTGTTGAGGGACTCACAGCATTTATGTTCGCAGAAATTGTGGCATCATTAAGGATAAGGTTATGTATATTTCACGAATTCTAATAGCATTATTGGCCAAAACCAAATTCACGATAGCCGTCTATTGCTCTTCAGTGAACATGTGACCTCGCCCACCATGAAACCTTCGCTTTTCCACTCTGTAGAAGTGCCATAAACTATAACATAATATACTATTTATACAATATGGTCAGAATGTCTTCTTACAGTTGGCTGTACTGTTGTACAGTGTGATACCTCATCAGACTGTGACCAATGCAGTGCACTGTAGTAAATGAACGCAAGAGTACTACTGTAAAATATATGTGTTATAGCCTATGCTGTTTGTGTACATTAGAATATGTGTACATACTGTAACAGTAGGTTGTTACATACCTGTTCTCATTTCTAAAGGATCGAATTATACCTGCCATTGTAAATCGACTCAAATTGGGCTGGACTTTCTGTACAGCCTCTCTCGTTGTTACAGTAAACCGTGGTTTATCACATGATCAATGACTGTGGCCCTAATCTCATTCGAGACCACACTTCTTGTTCCTCGTCCTCTTCTTCCGACTCGTCCTCCTCTAATTCCAACTCTGCCTCGTCCTCTGGCTCTCCCTCCAACTCCCCTTACTCTGTCTACATTGTTCGCATCCATTGTTCAAAGCCTATAACTTGACCCTTGGCCTATTTATAGGCCTCTTCTAAAGTGATGATTGGTTGATGTTAAGTAAAGCAATGAGTGTTTGCACATGTGAGGAGTTAGTGTGAGGCACTGAAGAATTAGTGTGGCATTTTGATTGGTTGTGTTTGAAAAAGGAAATCAATATACTTCCTGTAAGATTTTTGTGTGTTACATAGAGAATTGTGTGTTGTGTTTTGCAAAAAGTGATTTATGAAACTGAAAACTGAGTCAAAGGTCGAGAATTAGTGTATGGTTTTGCCGATTTGGTGTGTGGTTCTGGTGTTTGAGTGTCAGGTTTCAGAAATTGTGTGACAAGTAAACATTTTGTGTGTAAGCAGTTGAAAAAAACTGTAAACATGCATGTCAAGTCAAGTCAACTTTATTTATATAGTGCTTTTTACAATTTTCATTGTTACAAAGCAGCTGTAAATAAAGCATATTGACTATAAGGAAAAAAGCACACATTTAAGATAAGGGAGAGAGAAACACAGTTATAATATTAAAATAAATATATAATGTGAATGCAGGACTAAGTTGGTGCACAAGGACTGCTGGGTAAATTTCCCTCTTCGCTTCTGATGACAGATGCTGATGAATATGTTTTGCTGAATCAAGTTTTACATGTAAGGTTTAAAGTTTAACGTATATGTGCCAGTAACATTGACTGGCCAGAATGATTCCTATAAGCAAGACAGCTTGTACTTTAAATTCACCAGTCTGAAAACACAACCACAAGGTTAAAACTGTGTGCCATCTGTTGTCTTATTGGCCTCAAGCATTTTCAAATGAAAATCCAGCAACAGTCCTGCAGAGAGTGCATCTTCTGGTTTAATCCTTCCGATGAGATACAGTGCGTCAGCACTTGAAGGTCCCAGAGGCTCATACGTCTATTATCTAAAATTGAAAACCATCTTTGTTTTGTTTCTTATTTGTTTTCTTTGTTTCTCATCCCCTTTTTTGTGGGATTACTTTCACAATGCTATTTCACATAAAAGGGAAATCATTAATCATTTTCATTAACCCAAAATTTCGTAGTGCCTCTTGAAGGAGCACTTAAAACATTTACGAGTGCAAAATAAAAAATGCTATAATGGTAATATAATAATACAAGGTGCCAGGAATTTATTGAGCTGCTGTCTCCTGTCATATTTGTTGATACACATGAGGTTTGATTGCTGTGAAGTTGATTAGGTGTCAACAATAAGCGACCTCTCTCTCACCTTGGGCGCAGATCTAATCCCTTTAAGACAGTGGAATGTCTCAGTTCTGCGGATGCCAAGTGAATAAATATGTGCTGAAAGAAAGCTTGAGGATAAAGCTTTGCGTTTCTCCAAATCTGTCTATTCACAAATCTCCTGATGACTTCGTAAACTGGCTGTCTTTCTTCCTTCTGTCTTTAACCATCCCACAGTTCGATGCTAAACATTACTGAATAGCATGCTTTTCATGGAGACGCTGTCGTATGGATGAGTTAAACACAGAAGGTGAGTCGAGGCGAAGAGAGAGAATAGGAGAAAGAGATCTCAGGCTAAGACCGTTCTCCCGAATCCCCAGAAGAACAATAAATTGGATGATCTTCTAGAGCGAATACTAATAGCCAGCTGAGGTCAGAGCGGACCCCTCACGCACCGTGGCTCCGCTCTATTCTATTATCATTTCTCACCTTGTTAGCCCTAACACCAGGGCCTAGGGTCTGTTAGCAAGACTTTCGTGGCGTGATCAATACCGCAGTAAGCCCAGAGACGGACCAAGCGTGGAACAGTAAAAACAGACCAGAGATTATGGTGGAGCGAGAAGTCGGGGGGAGGACTTATCCCTGCGAAAGAATGGTCAAGGGTTTTAAAATAATTGGCCCTACCTCATCCGGGTCTGAGGCGGCAGATGAATCGGACGGTATCAGAGAAGACCCACGATGTTCAATTATTCATGTATGTGGCGGTTACACCAGCTTGCTATAATAAAGCCCCCAGTTGCACCATTTGCAAGGAGCCACCCAATCAGTGCCAAAAGTTTGATGAAAAATATCTGGCTCTGGCAATGTCACGGTTTATCCTGTAATGGCTGTACAAACTAACCTCAGTTGTTAACAGAAAGTGTCTAAGGGCGAGCAAGTGATTGGATTTCCATTTTTAAAGATGTGCTGTCTAAGCAGGTATGGATACATGCATGAGAATCATTTTAGGGGATGATTTTTCCATTTACCTTTACCTCAAACATGAGAACGGTGTCACTAGTTGCACATATAAAAATAGAACATTTCCTTTTCCGAGGAGCTTAAACTTTTCCGAAGAGCTTAAACTATCAAGAAGCATACGGTATCCAGTTTCTGTGTTATAAGATACTATAAGGTCACTTATAGAATCTCAGCAATGTTTAACACTATCTCTAAAGCTTACCTCTTTCTCATATTCATTTGTTGAGAAGGGGTCATGTCAAGTTTTTTTACACTTTATAAGCTCAATATCAGGGTACTTCTGTCAGGACCCAAGCTCGAACTCGGGTCTCTGGTGTGAGAGACAGTCACTTAACCAATTGAGCCACTACAGGGAGGTTGAACCCAGAAGGTAAGGCAGACACAGGAAGTCTTGTAGTTCAGTTTATTAACAAAAGGGAAAATCCCAAGGCAAAAATAGTAATTCCACAAGGCAAAAATAATAGTAAACTCAGAAAGGCCTCAAGCAGAGTCCATGAAAGCAAAAAGTTTACCAAATAGAAATCCAAAAGGTTAATCCAGCTCAAGGACAATGGCTACAATCCAACAGGTAATGGGTACACACATTCAAACTCAGCAAGGAACCAAAGAAAACTTTGGTATTGTGCGCATAATCTGCCCAAACAATAAAAGATGACCAGGTGGATGGGTTGCTCGAAGCCATGCATCTAAGAGTGGTCTCTAGCTCCTGGTTCATTCTCTCTGTCTGGCCATTGGATTCAGGGTGGTAACCTGATGACAGGCTAGCTGTGGTCCCTAGGAGTTGGCAAAATGCCTTCCAGAATCTCAAGGAAAACTGGGGGCCTTTGTCTGAAACCATGTCCTGGGGAATGCCAAAGACTCGGAATACGTGATTGATGATCAGTCCAGAAGTTTCCTTAGCAGTGGATAGCTTTGGTAAAGGAATGAATCTGGCAGCCTTTGAGAATCTGTCGATGACGACTAGAATAACAGTATTGCCTTGAGATGAGGGAAGACCCGTAATAAAATCCAACGAGATGTGGGACCATGGCCGACGGGGAATGGGCAGAGGATGGAGTAACCCTTGAGGATGGAGATGAGAAGGTTTTCCCTGATTACAAACTGGGCAGGCTTTGATGAAGGTACTGAAATCCTCCTTAACAGTGGGCCACCAGAACTGTCTTTGGATGAACTTCAGGGTGCGACCAGCGCCCAGGTGGCATGTAAGGCGAGAAGAGTGTCCCCATAGAAGAATCTAAAAATCGCACTGCCTTGGGGACAAACAGACGATTGGCTGGTCCCTCTCCCAGACCCGGTTCGACAGTTTGAGCTTGTCTCACAGTGTCCTCAATTTTCCAAGAAACCGGAGCCACGATTTTGGTACTAGGAATTATGGGCATGTCAGTGTCCTCCCGAATGGTGGGAGCATATACTCGGGACAAGGTGTCAGGTTTGAGGTTTTTTGAGCCGGGGCGATATGAGTACAAACTGGAACCGGTTGAAAAACAGGGACCATCGAGCTTGTTTGGAGTTCAATCGTTTGGCCTGTTGGATATACTCCAGATTTTTATGGTCTGTGAGAACTTGAAATGGTTGAGTTGCCCCCTCAAGCCAATGTCTCCACTCTTCTAATGCCAATTTGACCGCTAGAAGCTCACGGTCCCCTACATCATAATTCCTCTCTGTAGGCGTGAGTCGGTGCAAAAAAAAGGCACAAGGGTGGAGCTTTTGGTCCTCACCCTTCTGTGATAAAACAACTCCCACGTCTGAAGCATGTACCTCCACCACAAAGGGCCTGTCCATATCGGGAAGTGTCAGGATGGGGGCGGAGATGATGCGCTGCTTTAGCTTCTGGAAGGCCGCCTCAGCTTCAGTGCCCTAAAGGAACTTTGCGTTGCCTCCCTTGGTGAGAACAGAGAGAATGCCTGCTATCGAGCTAAAGTTCTTTATGAACTTCCGATAGAAGTTAGTGAAACCGAGGAATCGTTGAACTTCCTTCAGAGATGTGGGGGTGGGCCAGTTTAGTTTTTTTTTTTTTAGAGTTAGAGAATGCATGTACTAATCTTTCTTAGCAAAAGCACAATGTAGACAAATTTGTTTTACATTTATTTCACATTACATGGTGTAATTTTACTTTGCCTCAAAGTTCAAGTACGCATTTTCGCAGCCGGCATTCTTTAAATTTGTGTCGTCCAATGGGATTGTAGCCCACGCGATGCATTTTATGCGGGCAAAGAATTTGAGATGCATGACGGTTATTCGACATCATGGCTCTCTCGCTTCAGATGTTGTCGACGGAGGATCTTAAAAAATTGAAAGAAGCTGGAATACATGTCACTGAAGCACAGAAATTTAGAGGTAAGTTTAGTTTTAAGTACTATGAAAATCTGTTGGTTCCCTAGTCGATTCCTTGACATTATCTCTGTAGCTAGGCCTACCTGGCGCGTGAGAGAAACCTTTCTTCGAAAACACTGACCTGACAAAACCAACCCATTGTTATTACGTTAAGCTTATTGTTATTATTACAATTATTTTAATATTTGGCCAGGAATTAAGATATAACTTTTCGCATAACTTATACTCTACCGCGAGACACTGTGAAAACAGCGGTGAAACGGCCATAGAAACAGTTAAAACCCATCGCGTTTTGTGTGAATCAGCTTTTACCACAAACTTATAAATTCAGATTTTTGTTCACCATTAATTATCAAAACTGGTGAACTCGTGAAAGAAGTTTCTAGTCTTAGAAGCAAAATTATTTCAATTAGCAGATCAAATCATATATGAATCACCAGTGAAAATAAAGATAACGAGTCTTTTAACTGTGTGCACCAGTTACTAATGTGTCTATCCATGTGAGAGGAAACAAACCTTTCACATCCGTGTCAATTTTACTCAATATGCTGCACCAGCTAATCTCACAGCACTTTATTTTGGGTGTGATGTACTGATTGTATTGTACACTTTACAAAAAAGTACAAAAACTGTTTGCAAAGGATTTTAAAATCTGGTCTGGTTATGCAGTTCTGATAGATGGTGAATTGTTTTGCTGAGAGATGTTTAACATTTTCTTTTTTTCTCACAGTGTGATGCTGATACCCCATACCCAACCATACAGGTGGTTGAAACTGACTGGAAAACAGCTTTCTCCAAGAGGGTTCAAGTTCTTGTAAAAGTGGATGGTGTGAAGGTGTGCAGGGGTATAGGAGTTGAAGAAGGGATAATTATGGCCTTCAGTGCTTACTTTGTTTTAAACTTGTCATATGCACCCTATATCAAGAACACACTGACCTTCTTGCAGCATGCCATAGCCAAGATCACTGAAGTGGGTGGCAAGCCCCTTCCAATAACTCACCTGAATTACCAATATCCTGTGCTGAACATACCACAACTTTATTGATGCATATTGATAAGGTGCAGAAGAAAAACTTTCACCTGAAGGAGTGGATAGCTGTAAGTCATCTTTTACATTGTCTTTCAAACGTCATGTCTATCATAAACAAGAAAATTGTTGTACCTCCTGATGTAATCGATGTTACTGAACACATTTAAGGATGTATTCATAGTTGACTATATCCATGCAGCAAAAATTCATTTTTTTTCTTCAAATTAAGTTTATATGAAATGTCAAAACTGTATGGCTTCTGTGTGGCAATTTTTTATATCAGTTATGTATGATTCACACTTTCACACTAGTGCTGTAGTAAGAGTCCTGACTCGAGACGTTTTTTTATGGTCTCGGACTTGTCTTGGACTCGTTGGTATTTGAACTCGGACTTGTCTCGGACTTGGTCATTGGTCTCGCAAATGTTCTAGTCGGTCTCGTCCGAGTCCAGCGATATATGTTTTATTTTCTCCTTCAAAATAAAACATTGATAGAGCAATACTCTTGTGATCCGAAAACGAATGATCCGAAAACTGTTGCCGACTCTCGACTCTAGAACGAGAGCTGCACGTGCTCATAAATTCTCTTTTCACACAGCAGTTCAGTTCAGTTCAGTGTGTGCTGTTGTTGTAATTAAATAACTCCGGTGTATTGGTTCAAGTCCGCGGGACTGTCATGCACGCCAGAAAGTGAATAACTGAATTAATTTGTGGCTAATATTAAGTGTTTACGGGAGACGCTAAACGGGAATGAGTCAGCTGAACTTGTTCGACCGGTTCACTAAAAAGAAAGAACCGGTTCGAACAAATGATTCGTCCGCGGCGCGAACCAGCATCAATCATTCATCAGGCACGATGTCAGCGAGCAGCGGCATAATACAGATTGGTTTTACAAACCATAATAAATGAATCGACAGTGCGCTTAAAAGGAAACATTTTGCAACAAAACTTTCCCCGAAACATGTGGGACAACATCCAATTTCGTAAGACACCTGCAAAGGCATCACAAAGAGAGGTAAGTTAATGCCATGTTTCAGAGTTAGCATTGCATTTGAGTATTTTAGAAAGTTTGGAAAGTAGGGCTTAAAGATAAGATTGATCATATTTTTATTGTCATTGTGATAAACATGTTATTTAAGGATGGGCACCGACGTGCTTATAAACGTGCTTATAAATGAGCCGTGGAGCCTCTGCTCTTTCTAGCGGCTCATCTATTGAACACGCACGTGCATGGGCAGGCGCGCACACGCACGCACGTACACACACGCACAAAAGTGTTCATTGCTGCACAACCTTGCTGATAAAAAAGTTCCTTAAAAAAGTAATAAACAGTTACACTTCGGCTTTGTGACTTTAGTGCTATACCTATATAGTAAAAATGAAATGACCTTATTTTATCTGCTTTTCGATCATTACAAACAATAATGAAAATGATTATCTTAGAATAGAAGATATGCTGTCTCTTGCATCACATAAATTATCAATAGTTAAGTATGTGGTCTTGTAGTCGTGATTTTTTTCTGTCTCTGTCTTGACTGTCTCAATTGGACTCGGTCTTGACTTGGACTCGAACCTCTTTGGACTCGGACTTGACTCGGTCTCGACTAGTCCTGGTCTTGGACTTGTCTTGGACTCGACAATGGTGGACTTGACTGCAGCCCTATTTCACACATACACAAAGTTGACCCTTAATAAGAGTTTTACAAAACCAGGGCAAGAGATGGGCTTTCAGGCCATTGACACTTAATCTGCTGACAAGTTTGTAATATTCAAGAATGTTTAGAAAGTTCAAATTAATTGTGCAGTACTGTGTTGGGTGAAATGTGTGGTTATGATAACATGTTTTAAGGCTATAAAGTTAATGAAGTGTTTAATGTTGTTGAAAAACATTTTTTGATGTTCAAAAGTGTTTTAAGAGTAGAAACGGAGATTTTTTGTAAAAGGTGTTATTACTTAGTATTCATAAAGGGATTGTTTTAATGTAATGTTTTATTACATGGTACAAAAAATGAATGTGCTGATTTTGAGAAAATAGGCTGAATATTTGTTGATTCTTGGGGTTTAAAAAAACTTAAGTATGAAATGTTAACTTTTTTTTAAATTTCTCAATATGCGTCCTGTGATGACACATTGTGATAAAAGTAATATTGATGTAAAAAATGTGAGATTGGAATAGATTTGAATGTTTAATAAATGTGATAGAACAACATTCTGGCCTTTTCAATGTGCTGTATGGAGCAAAATTGCCATCACAAGGTACAAAAGTCTTAGGCAGTACCCTTAAAAGGACAAATGTACACCTTTTTTAAAAGCTACATTATGGTACCATAGCAGTAAAAGGTACAATTTAGTCACCAAAGGTACATATTTGTATATGGTACATGCTACAAGGGTACTGAAATGTACCCATGTGAAAGGGTACAATGGGTGTATCTTTGAGGGTACTGCCCCAGTGACAAGCCATTGTACCCCTAAAGGTACAAGTTTTGAAAAAAAATTCTTACAGTGTAGAAATGCTAATTAAATACACTTGGAATAGTCTCTTAATTCTTTTTGCGGCTGTATATTTATGTGCACCTAACAAGTGTTGTTAACATGTAAATGTTGACACTTCTGCTACCTGACATCAAAATTCTAGAAATTTGGAACAAACTGCAATTTCAGCTTTGTTTCATTAAAGGGTCTTTAAACTATAGAGCTGAAAGTTTGAGTCGTTTTATATATTTTATTTTAAAAGTTAAAGGATCTCAAGCCCTCAAGAGAACATCAGAACACAGATGTCATCAAGCACCGGTTCAGCATGTTGCTGTAGTGGTAATAGAGTAAACTCTTTTAGGAGCACACAGCTCTTTTAGGGCCTGGGGTGGCTTCTTCACCATGGTGTCAGATGGTGCTTGCT
The DNA here is from genome assembly GCF_024868665.1 of Triplophysa rosa. NCBI lineage: Eukaryota > Metazoa > Chordata > Actinopteri > Cypriniformes > Nemacheilidae > Triplophysa > Triplophysa rosa. Next base: position 30,586,372 of record NC_079890.1, read on the forward strand.
CTGAATCATTAAATTGGCTTTAAGGAATGTTGATCACGTACTTGAGTTTGGTCACTTTTGCGAACCCTTTAAAATACACTGCAGGACATGAAGTAATTGCCTCTGATGTTATAAGCACATGAACTATTCCAACACAAAGGCAAAAACTCTCTTACTTCCTTGTTCATATTTTCCATCTTCCTTTTTGCTTTTTCACCACTGGTTGTAGATTAGATGGTAGGATTAGGGATGCACTGAAACGAAAATTCTTGGCCGAAGCCGAACAGGATGTGAAACACTTGGCCGAAGGCCGAATAATACCGAACACCGAACATGTTTTTTTGCATTTCTTCTATTTATTGAGCCATTTATTCACTATTGCACAAACTGAAAAGTCAAAATGTGCTTTTTATAATTTGTCTTGCTTTTCAATAAAATACAATACAACTTAATATAAAATTGAGCAAAACAAAGTAAATTCAAACAAAAAATTGAGCCCTCTCCCTTCATGAATAGCCTATATTAATTAGGCCTATAACTGACTGCTAAAAGAATGTAATGTAAATTACTCTGAACCCCTACAACAAAACACTTCATTAAAAACTGTCATTCCACATTAGGCCTATAAGCTAAAAATATGAATAAACTAAAACTGTTGGAATATTATAGGCTACATTGCAAAATGATTTGAGAAAAAAAACCATGCAATGCAAGCAATTCTGACTGATGCTGACTGACAACCATTTCAGTTCACGTCTCTCCTCCAAACTCCGCCCACAAAAGCTGACTGTTCTCTCAGAAGGTGCACTCGTGGCCGGGATGCACCGAACATACTTTGACAAGTTGTTTAGTACAGGGAACTGTGTGCACGCGACCACTGTATGATGCCAAAGGGCTACTGTCAGACCGCCCACTTCCGTCTGAAGTAAAGTTACCGACCGGTAGAGATGCTTTCATTCGGAAATTTACTTCCGTGCGGCAAGTCCCATGCTGTGTCTTTCTCTGACACTTTAAAATGCTCCACACACACGCACGTAAAATTTATTCGGCCATTTAACAAACACCGAACTTGCGTTTTTTGCTATTTCGGCCGAACATTTTCGGTGGCCGAACATTCGGTGCATCCCTAGGTAGGATTTTGTCAGAATCCAAATCTTATGGACTGAAGTACAAGTATGTCATTCTTTAGTAGAGGAACCATTTTGGGAAATTGAATTTAAATTGAATTCACATTGGCTATTATTGGTATTTTCGTTATTTCGTTCCCCTGTTTGGCCCTGGGTTCTCGCAAGGTTTTTTTCTCCATTGGATTTTTGGGTTCCTCGTCACTATTTGCATACTGTTTTGCACTTTTGCCTGACCGGGGGTCTGCTGACATCAGCTTTAGCATTTAAAGTTTTTGTATTTATTAATATCACTTTAAATGTAACATTCTGCTTAATTTATTAATTAATACATTTAGGAATTTATAGTCCGTATACTATTTGACATGTGTTTCTCTCTCCTTTATCTTAAATGTGTGCTTCTCTGTGATAACCACGCTATGTGTGTGTGTGTGTGTGTGTGCGTGTATGCGTGTGCATGCATGTGTGTGTGCGTGCCTGCAGTGCGTGTGTATTTTGTGTGCTGTGCGTGGAGTTGTATTTCCGTGTTTTATGCATGTGGGTGTGTATGAACCTGTGTGCGTGTCTGTATTCTGTGTGTGTTCACTTTTTTGTTTTTATTTGTATAACTTTAATGTTGTGCTTATAGTCAATATGTTTCATGTACAGCTGCTTTGTATTAATAAAAATTGTAAAAAGCGCTATATAAATAAAGTTGAATTTATTGTTCTTTATTCTAGCAAAGTTAATCTCAGCAAAGTTTAATTGAATTTCCATAAATCCCCATCGTACCACCCATGACCTCCCTCAACACCTTCATCATTTTATCTTGGAGACCAACACCACATCTCATTACACCTCTGCACCGGTCCGCCCCCGTAATCATCCCCAGATTTTACACCTAACCTTTTGGATCCCATTCATTTATTACCTCCCTCCCTCCTCTTCCTCTAATTGACTACAACCAGGTACAGTGACATTTAAACTGCTTGTCCGGGTTCATGATCCTGCACGTTCTCCATATTAGAGTTCTTCTGAAAGAGGAGAGGCTGACTAATGATAATTATGATGTGTGATTCAGGCCCTCTCAGAAAGTATCAGACCTTAAGGGACCCACTAAGGAGCCTGTTATTATATTTGTTCAGTAGCAGATGGCACAAATGAAGACACATGCTACAGTCGCTATCTTTGGGTCAATATGACTAAGGAGGAGAATTTTCAGTGCTGAAAAGGGATCATTGAGTTATTTTCAAAATCATTGTTAAGGACCCAAGGTCTGTCTGGCACTGACTTCTTTCTAGAACAGTGTTATATTAGTAAAAGATTTCAATTTGACACATTTAGATTTAATTCCATAAACGCCTGATCAACACTTACGTGATTGACCTCCTGGGGATATCTATGTTTGTGTTGGTTTGGCCAGCAGGGGGAGTTCACCCTGTTGTCTGTGGGGGTCCAAAGGCGCCTGGATAGCGTTTGGGAAACATCATAGATAAGACACTAAACTTGAGTCAAAATTCCCTGCATGCAACCTTGTAATGTTTCTAGAAATGTTTCTAGGGGTCTAACCCCAGCATACTGGTCCAATTCTCTGCATTAGACTATCCATCATGACCATCATCCTCCAGTTATATGAGCTACATGACTGTACTCTGATCTCTACTGATATCTGGTGTGTGGTGGGCGTATAGGTTCACTATCGGTTCTGTTGTATCATCTCAATGGTGGTGGTTGAGGAGACCTAACACCCCCCCACCCCCACTCATTGTTAAGCGCCTTGAGTGAAAGTAAACAGAATAAAGTGCTATATAAACAGCATGGCAAAGAATAAAATACTAAAATACATTTTATTTGTATGAATTCAGGAACAGTTTAATCCATTTGTATCATCAGCTTGTGTGTACACTACTCCCTAGGAATCGAACCCATGACCTTGGCAATGATAGCGCCTACCAGCAACTCTAGAGGAACCTATAGGCCTACAATTTGCGAAAAACATTATACTAAATACAGTCAAATGAAAACGATGGCATAAAACATCATCAGATCAATGCACACACAAAAACAAAATTAGATCAAAACGATTCCAAAAATGTTCCATCCTTCCTGATCTCCTTGTTCTTCTTCTTCCGCCTCCTCTCCCTCCACCTCCTCCGTTTCATTCATTTAGTTTTTTCCCGAGTTGAAAGGAGCCCGGAAGGCTTACATTTGATGTTTTAAAAGGTACTCACAGAAAGACTGCTGAGCTTGCATCAACTCTAAAGATAGATGGCATAAGTGTAGGAGGCGGGCAGGCCGACCTGGCTCACTGATGAGAACTGTTCTAAACTCTCACCGATTGAATACAGGCCAGAAGAGAGCCTACAGCGGGAAAGAGAAGGAGAGAGAGACAAACAAGATTGATAATGATGCCGTGTGCACCAAAAATGGACTTGAAAGGCCACCCCCAAATACATCTTGAGATGTTACAGGAGCACTGGAAGCACTGATCTCAGCTCACTCGAAATGAGTCCAGAATATTTTCCAACAGGGATGGCCGGTTTTCCAGCTGTAGCTTTGTAGGTTTATTCACTACTATTAAGAATTATATGCTTACATGCACTTAAACTTTACTTTTATTCTTCACAAGGACCTACACTGTTAAAGCTTGAGTTTACACTTGATGAGCCGAGCATGCGTTTAGCTTTATATAAAAGGCCATTTCAGTCAAGATGCATGATGAAGTTCTTTCACTAGCTCTTGCTACTTGAAAGAAAATATATGAACAGCGAGGCTTGAACTGCTTTGCGTGCAGACTTCTGCTAAAAAACAGATATTCTGAGAAAAAAAGGGAAACTCTGTGTCGGTGAGCTCAAACTCTGCCTTATTCTACTCACATGCATGAAAAGAGGAAAGATTATTTATTTTTGGCAAATTAACAAAAGGCATTTGGTACAGGTGATTTGAGTCCTAATTCACTTGAAATATCAATCTTTAAATTATTCATAATTCCTAAATACTTAGTCAGTTTATCTATAAAAAAGCTACCCTTAGATACACGTTTAGTGTAAACTTTAACCTCCACCCATCTGTTAAACCGAAACCAAATCTATGCCCTTGTACAGACGTCGGTTTCAGTGTCTAAAAGACACAGACAGTGATATCAAACTGCTGTATAAATTTTACGAGATCGTTCAGCTTGAGGAGAATTCATTAAGTTAAAACAAGGAAACGGACACAGAATCCTCCAGCAAAGTTTAATCATCTGATTAAAGTGGACCAGTGGTATGTGTATTTTTAACCGTGGTGGTGAACTTTCAGCCTTTCATTTTATCTTGAAAGTGAAAAGGTTTAGGCTCATGAAATATACAGTAAAAATAAAAAAATACTGAGACACTGTGGCTGATTATGAGACATTTTTTCTAATACATCTAAGGAATCACAGCCAATTAGCTTTAAGAAACCGACATCCTGGTGGTGTCATTAATCTATGCCACTAGCAGTGTGTGTGAAACGGTAAGCTAAGATTTAATGACAGTAATCAACCATAATTAAAAGGGAATTATCACCATTTACCATAAAGAGTTATTAAGCCTGATAGAGAAAAAAACTGTATGTGACCCCTGATTAAAAAAGGAAAATAGTATATAAAGCAGGGGAACTTGTTATGCTGCTATTTAAAAATAAACTGATTATCAAGAACCCATGCTGTGATGGAAAAACAAAGCTTATGTTTTTTTAGATGCCCCAAAGATCAAGCATGTGTGCTTGAAAGTCTGTCTGCATTGCATTTGGCTTGTTCTGTTTTCTGATGTTCTGATTTTGTGATCTCTCGAAATCGTGATGTAGCCTACATACAGGTAGAACTGGAATGATAAATGTCTATATAAGCAAGACACCAAAGTCAACCCCCTTTTTTAACTCGAATATGCCTGTAACCATAATGCATATACTTTGTACTTGTTTTGCATCTTTTAATACTCATTCTAAACTATTTTAGCCAGCTCCATATATATCTCACAAAACTCCCATTTTATGCCATTTTCATAACCTGTGAGAAATTTACAGCTCTACAGACTGACAGCAAAGAAGCACACGACTCATGTCATATGTATGTCAGTGATGTGACTATTGTTGCTGTCACATCATCCAGGTTGAGGGACTCAACCAGCAAGTCTGGCTGAGAAATCACCTCAACTCTATTGTAGAGAGCTCTGAGTGGAAGTATCCACAAAAAATACTATACTGTATATTATACTGTCTTGATATAATGTTTTAAAGGTCAAGTGTGTCATTTTTTGGAGGATCTATTGACAAAAATGCAATATAATATACAGTACATAACTATGTCTTCAGAGGTGTATAGAGACCTTACATAATGAAGCGTTATGTTTTTACTACCTCAGAATGAGCTATTTCTATTTATACACGCGGGTCCCCTTACATGGAATTTGCCATGTTGTTTCTACAGTAGCCCTAAACAGACAACCTGCTCTACAGAGCGTGTTTCGTATATATGTTATCTTCTTCGCAAAGAAGCAAAAATGTGACGACATCTTAGTTCTGCGTCAGCCACCGTAGTGCTTCGTAAGGGCCAAGGGGCAAGCAGTTGAGTGAGCCTTTGGTTGCAATTCGCAACCTCACCACTAGACACTGCTAAATTTCACACTCTAGACCAGGGGTGTCAAACTCGATTTCATCCCGGGCCACATCAGTATTATGGTTGCACTCAAAGGGCCAGTTGTAACTGTAAGACTATATAAATGTATCTCTCACACTGCATAATTACATCTGCATTTAATTACTCCTTTTGGTAATAACTCAATTAATACCCAGTTTTGACAGTAAAAGACCAGTAAAATAAAGTGTATTCAAGTGTACAACTATTGTACAGTTTATTTAAAAAAATAAAAGACTTGTTTCTGTATGAACACATAGTTGGTCTGCATAGTGTTTCTTGACAAGCTAACATTTTTAAACGCCTTTCTGGTCAGGGCACACTTGCTCACATATCTTCAGCATACACTGCTTTAAAAATGTACCTTCTGAAAAACACTTGGTAACTCGGGCGATTTCTTCAGCCACAATAAAGATGGCTTTCACGGCTGCATCACTTTTTTGCAGAAGCATTTGCAAACAAATTCTGCCAAAAATGTACATTTTTTTCAAGTCTTGTACCTTTTGTTGCTTTTCTTGGTGACTAAGGTTAGCATACTTTGCTCCGTGTTTGGTTTCTAAGTGCCGACGTAAATTGTACTGTATTCTTTAAGCACAGCCACCCCTGTTGAAAAAACCAGTATATGCTGGGTTAGGTATGTTTTGATGCTGGTTGGACCAGCTTAAACCAGCTATGGACCAGCACATGACCAGCTAAACCAGCACAAACAAGCATCAAAACATACCAAACCAGCATATGCTGTTTTTTTTAACAGGGATGGCCTCCTGGCAAAGACGACACACCGGCTTGTTTCCATTAAGCACAAACATGTATTTGCTTTCCCATCCCTCTTGAAATAGCCTCCCCTCTGCATCAATTTTTCTTTGTTTGACATGATGTAATCTAATTAATATTTATATATCATATCACTCATTACACGGCTCGTTGGAATGCTTGATTCTGATTGGCCAGTTGCCACATTTGCAGGTTCGTTATTCCCAGATAACAACCTCTCAAAACTAATAACACAGTGTAACCCGGACGCAACAAATCATTTTGACAAGTTTTTTTTGACAAATTAAATATAAATATGTCTTTTAATAACATATATGACATTATATTTACAAATTATTAAACCAAATTGAATATTCGTGACATATGAACGTAGTTTCTTACCTTAAAACCGAAAGTAAAAAGCTTTTACTGTTAGGACTGCATTCAGTAAAAATGAGCTAATAAAATATTTCAAATTCACATTTCATGTCCAGTTTTTTTCTCATGTGGCAAGTATCCTGTGTAATAAGCCGGATAATGTACAAGCAGCCGGCTGTTATCGCGAAATAAGCCCCTCCGGTGTGAAACAAGAAACAACCTGATCGCACTGGAGGGGCTTATTTCTGCGATATATACGGACACTGCCACCTACTGGCTAGATGCCGTCATCGCGCAGGTAATAAAGTTGAGTTGCATTTTCAGGTCATGGACATAAAATGTATAATAACAATACAATAATTTGTAAGCTCTCGCGGGCCACATAAAATGAGGGGGCGGGCCGGATTTGGCCCGCGGGCCTTGTATTTGACACATGTGCTCTAGACCATTAAATGAATGTTGATATGAATGTGTTAGCCTTGATATCCAAACAGCAGTGATGTAAGATGTTGTATGCTAATAAAATATCACTGTTTATCAAAATCATGTCAAAACAATATGTTTTTTGAGGCTCTGCATGGTTCTTCCCACACATTCCTCAGGCAAAGCAGATGTTTGGCCCAATCCGTGCATGAATGACAACATCACCAGGTAAGCATCAATTTTGTGTAGACTGAGAACAACATTCATAAGCTCTGTGAAGATGGTAGGTTTTCCTTCCAGGAGGATAGTGAGGAGCTGGTGTTGCCAGCACCCCAGGGGATGAAAGCATTTTTTCCTGGCAGATGGAGAAAGAGGAATGTGCCAAGAGCCTTTGGTTAATTTCAGTGTTGAAACAAATAGACTTACGCAGATCTCCGAGTTAACAGCCTAGCCAGGGCACAAAGTAGCTGTCAAACACAACTTCATGGAAACCTTTTATTTTTCAAGCCATCAGGAGTCTACTCTCTTCCTCAACTTATAGGACATAAGTGGTTTGGTATCTTGGGTGTCTCATGTTCTCTGTGACAATGTAACTCCTTACAGATTTTACATTTATTTTTATTGTTTCACATTTTGCTTAAAGCTGTCACCTGTAACCATGCCTCTAGACACTCTTAAAGGTGCTTCATGATTCCATAGAATAACCTTTTTTGTCCAAAGAACCTTTTTGTTTCATATTATAATCTTACAGTTGTGAATTGTGTTAAGGCAAGATGTATTTGCTCAGTAATCCACATTTTAAGACTAAGTGAAAATAGCAGCATTTCTTAATGATATGCTATTTACACTAACCGAAAAAAGCTGTACTTTCTTTGGATTAAGTAGAAATAGTAGTTAGATGATATAAATAGTGGCAGATAACGTTACTATTTGCACCTCAGTATTGTTGTGCATCAAACATTATGCAATAATTTTATAATTATTAATATTATATTTATAAAAAATATTAAAATGATGGCAACTTACGCCAAGGCCTCACCAAAATATTTTTTTAATCTTGTAAGAGTTTAAACTTTGAGAGAACACAAACATGAGGACAAAAAATCCTAGATTTAATCATTTTGCTCCTATAATGTGTGGTGCACTGTGATGTGACGAAGAAAGCACACCACACACCAACAGATTTTCAAACAGAGTCCTGACTGTGAACACAGGAAATCTTGCAAATTCTCTCGAAACTTCAGAATAAGTTTTTTATTATGTCACTGGGAGGCGTGACGAGAGCCGTGGGAGGAGCAAGCGAGGCCGGTGATGCGATTGATAATGAGCGTCAGCTGGGCGCCACCGGCCTCGTATCTCCCACGGAGGAGATCGGAAGCATAAAAGGCCGAGCGGCAGGAGCATACGGCGAGAGAGGACCAGGCCCGGACATTAGTTAAGTTTTGTTTATGTTTGTGTTGCCGGCAGTTGTCCGCGAGGGGCTGCCGGCTTGTTACTTTTGTATTTTTGGTGTATTTATTTTTGATTAAATGTTTTGAATGTTTGCTGATTCCCGTGTCCTTCCTTCCGTTTTATTGAGCTTTATTACAGTGGTGCCGAAACCCGGGAGGAAGGAGGGACATGCTGTCAAAGAGTCCTCGCCGCTGAGGGGGATCGCGGTGCCGAAGACTTCGGGCAGCGCGGACGACTGAAGTCCGCGAGCGGTTGCCCGAGGCGGTGGTGCTGGCGCGTGTGCCCGGACGGGGCGAAGACCTCGCGCCGTGTCCGCGCCGTGTCCTGGGTCTGAGGTGGGGTGGCTGCCGTCCGCGAGGGAGCGGAGAGGTCAGCCCCGCTTGCCGATGGCCGGAGCCTGCTACCGTCCGCCGGATCGGGGAGGAGCAGGAAGCGGGGGACCTGCTGCCGGCTGCCCTCGGTCGGAGGAGCCACCGCCGGCCGCCAGGACATGAGGACCTCGCTGCCGTGCCCCTGGGTCTGAGGTGGGGTGGCTGCCTTCCGGGAGGGAGCGGTGGAGTCAGCCCCGCTTGCCATGGGACGGAGCCTGCTGCCATCCGCCGCGTAGGGGAGGAGCAGGAAGCGGGGGACTTCCTGCCGGCTGCCCTTATCCGGAGGAGCCATCGCCGGCCACCAGGGGGTGGAGGAGGAGCAAGGGAGCGTCCAGTATCACCGCATGGCATCGCGAGGAAGAGCCTGGTTGAGGACCGAGCGACAGCGTGTCGGGGAACCGGACTAATTTTTTTTTCTTCTCTGCCCTCTCCCGCCCCTGTCGCCCCTGGTGCTTCCGTCTCCGTTCTCTCGTCTCGTCGGTCCATACCCCCAGGTGCTGGGGCCATTGGGACTGGCCCCCCGGGGGGGAGTAGGCACAGTCCTGTGGGTACCCCCGGCCTGTGAGGGGCGATGGGGGTATGTGACGAGGGAGGCGTGACGAGAGCCATGGGAGGAGCAAGCGAGGCCGGTGATGCGATTGATAATGAGCGTCAACTGGGCGCCACCGGCCTCGTATCTCCCACAGAGGAGATCGGAAGCATAAAAGGCAGAGCGGCAGGAGCATACGGCGAGAGAGGACCGGGCCCGGACATTAGTTAAGTTTTGTTTATGTTTGTGTTGTTATGTTGGCTTGTTACTTTTGTATTTTTGGTGTATTTATTTTTGATTAAATGTTTTGAATGTTCGCCGGTTCCTGCCTCCTTCCTTTCGTTTTATTGAGCTTTATTACAGTCACTGTATGTTTTTATATACTGTATGTATTCAATATAAACAAATGTGTACATATAACCGTTTATGTGATTAAAAATATTATTTTTCATTGAGAAACTGCTCAAGTTGAGTCGTCTAAAGCATTTAAGGTGGCACAGCACTAGATATAATTTTATTGCAATTTTCAAATATTGTATTTATGTCTTGTTACGGTCGGGGTTCTTGAGTGAGCCTCCCTCTATGTGATGTCATGGATGTGTCATTCTCATACCCTGTTTGGGTTGGATCCTTTGTGCACATGTGTCTCATTAACGGATCCATTATAAAGGGATGCTGAGATGGAGCAGAAGTGGAGAGAGATCCACCAGCAAACAAGTTATTTTCTTTTGGGTTGCTTTAGTCGTAAGTTATTATTGTGGGTGATTATTTGAGGTCTATTTCTTTTAGATCATTTTGATTCGTTGAGTTTGGTAAGATGTGTGTTTCCTTAATGTGTTCTTTGGTCATTTTGGTTGGAATAAAAGTTTTTGCATGGTATTTAGGTTGCACGTGTCTGTTCTTTATGTTGTGTTCCCTTTTCTGCTGAATTTAAATAAAGGGTCGTAACAGTCTTCACAGTAATAAAAAAAGAATATTAATACTGTTTTGTAAAAAATAGTTGCTGACATTATCACCTGAACGAGTCTACTGGCTCCGCTAGCTCCACTGGACCTTTTTTCTGTTCTACCTTAAAGCATCAGCACACTCGGACTCCTACCACTACAGTCACTTGCACATAGCCTGAATATTTTTATTGAAATTATTTGTATGATAGTATTTGTAATGCTTTTGACAGAAAATCGACAGAATAAAGAAAAGGGTTTGGTTGAAGTCATGACTACGGTTGTTGTGCTTCTCTCAGCTGGCTTTCTGATTGGGTAGCGTTTCGTTCCAACTGACAATCGACAGAGCTCTTGTGCATTTGTCCTCAGGGTTTCCCCGGCCCGCACATTAGGATTAAACATTGAATGTTGAATATTTACGATTCGTGATCAGGGCTCTGATGTTCTTCCAATCTGGGGTGCATTTCCCAAAAGCATCGTTAGCCAACTGTGGTTGCAAGTTCTGTCGTTACCTGCATAGTTGAACGATTCAGTGTTTCCTGAGATCATAGTTCCAACAAACATTCGCAAACAGCATCGCAAGGTTGCATGGTTGGAACTGCTCTTGACCTGTGGTTAGAGGCATAGTTTTATGACATGTAGACTTGCATACATCATGCTTTTGAGCAAGGTAAGCAAGCAACATGCAGTGCATTCTATATCCATCATTCTAAATTCATAAATTCAATTTTAGATCTTTTAGTTTGTCAAGAAAATAGAAGCGTTGTTTTTAAAAGTGCGCATGCGTGTGGGCCTTCGTGCTCTAGGACCCTGGTGAATCCCTGGGTGGAGTTACGAGGAAACTTATGAATGAGTTAAATATCGTGGAATAAAACAATAGAGAGCAAAAATACGATAACAAAATTAGTTTTCAGAAGCAGTGTACATTATTTACAGCAATAATATGACATTAAATCGATCTAAACTGATTAATTAGAAGACGGTATTACTCCACCACCTATGTGACGTCATCAACTACTGTATGTTGCTGAACCAACATGTTTTTGGGAAACAGTCGTGAGTAGCTAGTTAGTTTCTCAAATGATGCATCGTACTATGGTGGTTAACCAGCGAGTTATGTCGTTGTTCTGGAAACGCACCCCAGGTTCATTCACTCTTAACACACTTCACACCACAGGAAAATCTGATAAAATAATCTGTAGAGCCGTTTAAGATCATCAGGACTTTACCTAGGATGGACGGAATGGGAGAAATTGGCCCGATTATCTTGTGGTGAGGCCCCGGCATTATTGAGATGTTAAAGCCTACACCTACCCCTGACCTTACCCTAAACCTAAACTTTATGAATAAAAATGAATTTTAAGTCTTAAATCAATTTTATTGAAAACAAATACCTTTATGATCTGTAATGTGGTAGAAAAATATAAAAGAGCATTTTCAGTGCCAAAGCTATACAGACTTTACACCAGGGCTAGTCAACTGGCGGCCGGCGGGCCAAATGCGGCCCGCCAATCATCTTTTCCTGGCCCGCCTTAACATTTCAAATAAGTGGAGAGACTTTAAGAACGGTGTGCTTTAAATGCACGTCCTCCTGAGACGCCACATCTTTAAAAGTCCAAAACGCTGCTACATTCAATACGAAAGTAATTCCCGCGGCTCATAATGTTTTACGTCTTATAAAGCGATTTGATCGGTCAGTCCAAGAAATTTCGCGATAGGTCACGTTCTAAAATGCTTTTTGTGCCCTTGAAAGTAGGCTAACTGTAGGATGGGTACACCACGTGAACGGTTGTCTCAGATAAGGGGAAAACGGTGTTGTTTTTATTACTGCATTCATTATGAATAACGGCTCTATTTTTACGAAAAACAGCTGTTCTCCCCCCAGAACTCACACACTATGCAAAGGCTCTGCCCTAAAAGTGCGTGGGGCACATGAATGCAATTGGAATTCACCCGAAGATGTGATAATAGCTTTCAGTTTCTTGCACAGATCAATTGACTCGCTTTATAAGACGCTAATTTAACGTCACAAGGGGCAGGGATTACTTTTGTGTTGAATGTATTTGCGTTTTTTACTTTTATTGATTTAACTTTAATTAATTCAACCAAATATCTTCAGAAATATCTTCTTGAAAAAACAATGCCACCCACATCTCGATGTACTGGAGAACTGTGGGTGAGTAAATTAGTAGCAGTTTTTGGGTAAAGTAATACATTAAGGAATATAAAATACAATTAAAAAGACAATATCCCTTTTAATTTAATATCATGAAAAGGCACAAATACTGGATGCAATATTTGTGTGCATGTTTTAATCATGGCCTATAAGTAACAGCAACAAAAACAGTATAAAAGGAACAAAACGCAATAAATAACAGAAGAAATGAGAATATGGTAAAAAACTGGCCCGCATCCTATTTATACTTTTGGAATCTGGCCCTCAAAGAAAAGTAGTTGAAGACCCCTGCCTTACACCATTGGAGTCGCTGTTTGAAATGGTGTCGTTCTTGCACTTTCTCCATTCCAATCACATATGGATTGGGCTATTTGTACTCGGTGTACATAGCCACTCCGAAATTTTTAATGGTTTAATTTTAACCCCAAAAAGTTATATATTGCAGCTTTAATTTGTATATTTTATGCTCATATTTTGGGAAGTATATGTCATGCCAAAACAGCAAAGTTAAAGTAAAATAGAGAGGTTCTGGACTGGTCAAGGATTGTGCCAAAGTGAGTCAAAGACTTCAATATGTCAGATACTTAACACTGTCCATCGCTCAGACCCTGCTACTCCAACCCTTCCAACCCCTGAAAACCAGCTCTTTATCAAATGGTGGACCAGTCAACAGAAACATCAACCTAGTCACCTTTGAGATGTTTTGGATAAAGAAAAACATACCCGTGCAGTACTTCCCGATAGCAGGACCAGCTAACGCCATGGCCCTGTCGTGTGCTGTAGTATTTCTCCTGCCAGTGGAGCTCAAGGTGCTTTGAAGTGGTGGAGTTGCTTCCAGATCAGTAGCTGCAGAAGTGCCACTGTTGTCAAGGGATGCCAGGCAGCCCAGTACTGTGAGAGTTAGAATCTGTGATGCTAAGCAGCGAGAAATAAAACCATTATATGAATCATCTATGGTGTACTCACTGAGCTGTTGTGACAGCCCTTCTTCTGAGTACTGCACTGACGAACAGGAATCATGGATAGGATAGACTCATTTCTGTCTTAATGCCTGCTGTATACAGTATATGCCTGTGCCAAGAGGAACCCATAAATACACGATGGAAAAAACATTTGGATATAGCATTAGTCTGCTTGGGGGACAAATGAAAACTACTAAAAATAGTCAAATAATTTTAAATAGTTTAAAATAAATAGATCTTATTTAATTAAAATGATGTATTGTTTTTTGACATTCTCAAACTATTTATATTTATATTAACAGTTTATATTATTTTCACAATTAAGTTCATTTCATATTGATGAATTTCACAATATGAAATAAGGAAAAGAAAAATTTGAGTAATTTTATGCCAAGAACAAATAATTTACAAAGATTGCACAGCTAAATCTCCAATGAGCTCAATCAGGTGTTTCCCATCCCCTTGTTCATGTTTTAAAGTCCTGAATCAATCAGATGCTTTGCATTCATTGTTAAGACACATTTACAGCTCATGCAGAGCATTTCTTGTTTTATTTACAAAGGAATTCCTCTATTTTCACTTCCTACTGAATTAAGTCTCATAGGAGAGAGATGAAAGTTCCTTCCATCAAAAGTTATAATTGTGTTGTGCATGTTTTGCAGAAAGGCAAGGGTCTGACTACAACTCTACAACAAGAAAATGAATCTTGATAATATAATCAGCTTTGTGTCTGTGAATTCAACCAGTTATGAGTATACTGTACATCTGAAGTCATTTGTATTACAGGCAATTTACATCTGAATATTTACATCTCAGATGCAATCACGCCTGCTAGGTATGCCATGAAATTATGGAAGCATATTGGTAGCAATTATCAAATTGAAATGCAATTTGCAAAATGGCAATGCAGTATGTAAAATGACAATGCATTTATGTCTTTAAATATACATTTAAAATAACATATGTGCTCTAATTCGTGTGCATGCGATTTAATGCTTTTATCAGCTCTGTCTGCAGCCTCACATCGATAATTGCTACCAATATGTTTCCATATGAAATATGAGTTTAGAGCTAAATGGTTTATATTACACTCCCAAGCACTACCCTTTCTCTTCTTTTATTTCAATGTAATGCTTTCATAATGCCAAGCCCCTATATGATAATGTGACGCTGTCAAAGGTGACAGGAGCGCATTTTAAATGCTAAGCAGATAATGTTTGCTAAATAGCGAAACACAGCACAAATCCCATGATGGTTCACCCCTCGATTTTAATTTGAAAAGAGCTTAATAGTAATACTCACCTTAGTCCGATGAATAATGCAACCCTCTCATTTCAGGTGAGTGCAAATACCTCTGGAATGCAAAATAATGGAACTATTTTATTATTTTGGCAAAACTCGTACAGCTGGATTAATACTTTTAATCAACAGTTTATGCCAGAGAAGTTATAAAAATGTAATGCAATTACAGAAAGCAAATTAAATGTTTTTAAATTAAACTGCCTAAACCCTGATAAAAAATAAATGAATAATATAACTATAATGACTAATGCTTTTTCCTCTTTCTCATTTATTCCTTCTGCTTTTTTACCAAAGCGAGTTTTTTAGCCTCCCAATATTTACATTTTCAAAGCACAGACAGAAGAAAAGAATGATGTTATGATGAAATAAAAACATTTGCCAAGTGTTTCTGTGAGCAGTTGCCGTAATAAGGAGCAATGATACTAGAATATATCTAATTTAATGTTCATTATGAAAAGAGGGTTATTTTGCATTATGAATACCTATGGAAAATATGTAATACTTTTAATGAGGATTAAGCCAGCTCCAGCAATAAAGGTTTCCTAGCGCATTGAGAGAATTGAGGAGAGCAATATGCCCTTTAGAAAGATAAAGATGGCCTTCTTTACTACAGAAATCTGTCGTGATCTCAGTCTTGTCGTGTGGTCTTTTTGTGTCTAGTGGGAATGTTTGTTTCGTTTTGTCGAACTCTTGGAGAACTGTTCTGACGGCTCTCCACGTGTTCGGTGTCTGCGTCACTTGCCCCGCCCCCCCGTGTCTCCCCGTCAGGCTTTCCCCTCACCGGTGTTCTATTACCTCATCACCTGCACTCCTGTAGCTTGTCCTGTTTAGTAGCCTCCCCTGGTTCCTTATGATTTGTTCACCTGTTAGTTATTTCCCGCTGTTAGGTCCCTTCTATTTAAACCCTCTTGTTTTCTCGTCTTGTGTCAGACCGTTGCGTGTTATTACCAGCTCTGACTGCCCCAGTCTAGCGTGTTCTAGTACTGTTATCTAGTCTTAGTCTTAGTCTTAGTCTTAGTCTTAGTCTTAGTCTTAGTCTTAGTCTTAGTCTTAGTTATCTTGTCCTAGTTTTCTTTGTTTCTTCACATTGCTCCAGTGCCTTTTTGCTTCTCTGTCATCTACTCCTGTGCCCCTCAGTACCCATTGGCGTCTCGGACCTCTGCACTACCCGACATTACTTCTCCAGCGATCACCCCTGCTGTTCGTATTCTGCCAGCGGGTCGAGCCTTCTCCCCGCTGAGCGTGCTCCTCCGAGGAGCCAGGATTCCTCGTTCGGATTCTTCTGCTGATTCTCACCGTGAGTGCCGCCGAGTCGAGCTAGCTCTCCACGGACTCACGTGTTTCCCGTGCTCAAGGCCGGTGTCGCCTGGTGTTTCTGTTGGACTATTCCTAATAAAATCTGCTTCATTACCCGCATTTGAGTCTCTGAACCGTTTCTGCCTTCCATGGTCATGACAGAAATCAGTTAAAACTGCCAATTCCCATCGATTAGGCATGCTGGAGACAAAAGCCAACAGGGATTCAAAGCAATATAGATACCATTAAGATATTTCAAAAACAAAATGGTGGAAGGTTTTCTCTTCCTTTTAACACTCTTGAATATTGATTGCTATTGAAATACACAAAACAAATTTAATGTGATTAAACACCTTGATCTATATCCAGTGTTTTGACGTATAGTTTTTTATGTTTCCAGTGAACAAAGCTATGACTTCTTTATCAAATGGACTATGTCTGAATACTTTCTACTGACTGAATAAATAAACATTATATGCATGATTGTCACTTATCATCTTTCCCTGTGAGTTTGGCACTGCGATGAGATGTCATACATGAGCAAAGGCAAAAATTCCAGTCCTCCATCTTCTTTTCATACTGACATATATTCTCAGTTTGATTCTCAATTGTATGAGGTAATCTCTTGGCATCATGCAGAAGCTTACATCATTTCTATAGCAACTGATATAGACATACTAGATATTGACTGCACTGTCTGCAAACAGTCTGAACGGATCTGATTTCATCACTGGCAAAATTGCAGTGAGGACAGTAGACTGATGATCGTAAAATCAGGTAAATGTTGCTAGTTACAAACTCAACGTTCACATGAGGCTAATTGTCAAAAACACTCATAAGGGTTTCAGGTTTTGCTTTTACATTTTTGTGGTAAGTTAATCATTATTATAACTTTTTATTTTATTTTGTTTGTTCATTGTTTATTTATTTAAAATGATATTCTGTTAGATATAATTTTGACCTTTGACTACCATAGTGGGAACATTTTATTTTTTCTGTTGAACACAAAAGAAGATATTTTGAAGAATGTAGGAAAGCAAACAGTTAATTTTTCCTACTATGGAAGTCAATGGTGACCAAGAACTGTTTGGTTACTTACAATCATTCTTCCAAATATCTTTCTCTGTGTTCATCAGAAGTAAATGAAGACAGAATTTTTTAGTGTGAACCGGCCCTTTAAATATAAATATTCACACACAAAATCTCTACTTTACAGATGCAACCATGCTGTCTCTATTGGCCATGCCAGGAGGGTCTGCGCACTCAGGAAGGCCAGGTGACACTGAAGAAAGGTAACAACTCTGAAATTGTTTGTTTTGTAACATAATATGTAAAATGAATGCCTAAACAATAACATATTATCTGTTCTCAGATTGTTCTCAGAAACCTGGCTTTTATCTCTTTAAAATTTTAAATAACGTCAGTGAGCTTGTTTTCTTCTCTGGAAGACAAAAAGCCCAACTTTAAATACTCTTAACACATAAAAAGCAAATTTTAGTTTGGGGATCTTTGGGGTGCCAATGGAGGCAGGTGTTCTGGAAAGTTATTTGAATGATTAAATCAAAGGCGAGGCGAAGTTATGTATGAAGAACCGTAGCATTTCAGTTTCATTGGCTGAAGGGAGCCATTACAATTTAAAATGAACTTTAATGTTCTTTCAGAGCAGCAGGTAATTTTGGTTGGGCCCCTACAATGTCAGCATGTGTGTTTGTAAAAGGGAGAGCGGAACAGAGAGAGAGGTCATAAAGCCATATTTTCAACCAAATGCAAATAGATCCATCCTTTACAAGCCCACATGGTGAATATATAAATGAGCAAATGTGTTTATGCATGTGTGGGTGTGTCCATATGTGTGTGCTTCTGTGCATTTGCATGTTCACAAGCATGCTTGTCCTTCTTGAGTGATATTAAGTGTAGCACAAACACCGAAGCAGGTTGCTGTTTCAACACTAAAAGCATAGGACAGCTGTTTGATGCTGATGAAATCTCGTTGGCATCCAACATTCTTATATTTAACAGCAAAGGACTTATATGCAAATAGACAAGGAGAGGGTGTACGAATGTCATGTCCACTTTCTCTTCAACGTCAGCATGATTATGATGTTGAAAAAGTATTCTTCATATATTACTACAGTTAAATAAAATATTACTGTATTACTGTACATCAAATATTAAGAGTTTAGTCTAGTCCACAGGTTTAGTATCTGTATTTAATATGGAAGCAATTGATACATTTATAGAATTTGAAGCTCATAAAATAGTTTGATTATAGAAGTCTACTACACTATTTTAATTAGTTATAAATGATTCCTAAATTATGTTTAATTGACAATTCTGTACCAAGTTGTAACATATACCCAATTACAAATTATAAGTTTGACCAATACTTCTAGCTCATAAATGTAATTGATATATTGGATCATTGGTGTTTAACGCTGTGCATGTATTAAGATGTCACTCTTTTAAACCCGCCATGTTTTTGAATGATCTTGAGCAGACATTGCTGACATCGTTCTTGCCCATAATTCAGTAATGCTATAGATTGTATTTAGTCGTATCAACTGTACTTCACATATTTGTGAAAATTACTTAAAATAAATTTTGCCTCTTGATTTACCAGTAAGCTAAAAAATAAGTAGTGATGAAGTAGTGTCTCATAGTGTCTGCTCATGTGGTAGGTTAATGACAAGATTGTTCATACCTGATTTTGGTCTTTTAAGAATAAGCATTCTATGGCCATAAAAAGATGATTGATTATAAGAGTATTGGTTAAACTGGTGTTGATGTCTGGCAAATTGGGTTATTCAAGCAATGTTTTAATATACTACAGTGATATGAAATTTACACTTCATAGAAGTTAACTCACAGTAGTAGTTTCAAATTTTATTGTCACATACATAACCACAAACAGGATACAGTGAAATTCTTTGTACGTCGGTCTTCATACAGTATGCGGTTAAACTATATACTGTACAATAAAAACATGGATGAAAGAATTAAGAAAATAAAAATGAAGACAGGGTTGTTTATCCCACTGAATTGGGTTACTTTTAAACTTTTGCCAAGTTGTTTTTATTCTGGTAAATAAAAGTGAATAGATTTTATACATTAGCGGTCATTCTTCAAGTTATTTATTAAAGGGGTCAAATGACACGGCTAAAACAAATATTATCATTTGTTTTACATGTAATGCAATGTGTATACACGATTTAAGGTTAAAAAACGCTGTATTTTCCACATACCGTGCATGTTTGTATCTCCTCTTTGCCCCGCATCTCTGAAATGCACAAAGCTCATCGCTCTGAAAAGCGAGGTGTGCTATGATTGGCCAGTTAACCAGTGCGTAGTGATTGGTCAAATACTGCAAGCATGTGGCGGAAATGTCACGCTTCTTACCATATTTGGAACATCAGGTTCCAAAGCAATTGTACTGACAGGTACGTCCATCTTACTTGCTTATACATTTGGGCGGTCTTAGTCAAATCATACCACGAACTGACGTAGATTTGTGGGGGTGTGGTTACACGAGGCGTTTCATGCAGGTCTGGGTGAGCATTCACTTTTAGATAGGATGCATGTTTTGCTCCGACCATTAAATTTTTTGCAATTTTACGTGTCTAATACATGCATGGGCAACTTATAACACACCAAAGACACAGAAAAACACGTGTTTGCGCCATATGACCCTTTTTAAACAAAGTGGGTAACACCTTATTTTACTGTGCCCTTGTTACGCATGTTACATGTATTTACTATAGTATTTACTATAAATTATGCATAATTACATGTAACTAACCCTAAACCAAACCCTAATCCTAACCCTAAACCTATAGTAAGTACATGTGGTTAATTTTTATTATGCAGTACTTAAATGTATATTTACACTGTAACACGGGCACTGTAAAATAAAGTTTTACCACAAAGTGTTTTTACGATTACTACTATACAGTGATTTTCAAGTAGAAATTGTGTATGCGTAAAAGTGACTGTAAAATATGTATGTTAGGTACACTGTAAAAAAATACTTGAGTCAACTTAAAATAATAAGGCAACATATCACAAGCAAGTTTTGAGTTAACTCAACAAACAGAGACTGAAGTCCACCCAACTTAAAAAAATTATATTTAAGTCATTAGTTGTCACAACATAGTCAAATTTACCTAATGAACAACAGAACAAAATATTTTTTGTTGGCTGAACGTAAACAGAAAATTTAGATTGATTGTTTACAAATAAACAAATGTATTTGTTTTTTACTACAATTAGACATGTTTTCTGCCTCCAACAGACCAAAACTTTGATCAAATAACTGTTTAAACAGTTTGTGTTGAGTGCATTTATACCTGTTGTGCCCATGTGTCATGCACTTACACCTCAGCATTGAACACACAATCCTCGACCATGGTAACGATCAAAAACCATCATTCATTAAAAAAACTCTACATACAACAGATAACTAACAGTAACAATGGTATTAAAGCATAAATTAAGCCAGCAATAACTAAAACACTCATCTTTAAAAGAAAAACAAATAAGAAACACAGAATTGAACATGCTGCAATGCATCTTGGGAACTTTAAAACTCTTGCCATATTGTTTGTTCAGAATACACAGTTTTGTAAACTTGCAAACTTTCTGATGCATTTTGGCCAAAAACTTGAGTCCAGTCAAGTCCAGTCAACAAAATAATCTTTGTTAGAAACATGTTTAGGCTAATTTTGTTCAGTATATGCAAAACAATCATTTGACTCCTTTAACTAAAAATTCTATGTTCAAGTTACTTATTTATCTTTATAGGGAGAACATTTTGCAAGTTGGACTTTTTACAGTGTACTAGTGACACACGATATAAAAATTTTCCGATATGCCGATATTTTTTCAAGTCATTTTAGCCGATATCGATATACTGTCTAGGCCCAAGTCTTTTTTGACATTGATAGAACAAAAGGTGCGTCTCTTTTAAGTTTTTTTCTATCGTGGCATTTCCAAAAGTGGTCACTAGGGTGCTCTAAAACCACTTATCACCCAAAATTGTAAGTCTGTAATAAAAAAGAAATCGTTTATTTATTTACGTGTCTCTGTTTTATTTTACCTTATGTAAATATTTGCTAAACTTTTGTTAAATTAAAAATTTTACATAATTACATTAAGTTTGTAAAGGGAGTTTAACTGTTTGACAGCAATAAAACAGTATATAGTAATAATGTCTAATAAAACCTTTAAAAAAACAAAACAACTATTAAACAAGTAGATACCAAGTGTTCCCTTTCTGTTGGTCTCTCGACGTTGTGTCGAGCTGACAGATGGGGTTCGCTCTTGAGAACCTATCAACTTCTGACTAGTTTAGAAAAGGCCAATGAAATTGGCGAATGAAATTTGCATGCCGGACTCCGCCCCCAGATATCCGGGTATAAAAGGGAGACAGCATGCTGCATTCATTCACCTTTTGTTCTTCGGAGCCTTCACACTGATCGACTTCGAGACTTCAATCTCTACGCCGATTTACTGCTGGACTCTTATGACGTGGTGCGACTTTCCCCTGGGCGTCTCGGCAGTTCCAGAAGTGTTCGAGTTTTTTTCTAAAAGAGCAAATTTCTGCAGCGTGGCATGTCCCGCTGTTCTCATGGGTGCAACACACTCATCGAGGAGGGGGACGGACACGATGTCTGCTTCCAGTACGCTGGAGCAGACATTGTGGATACGTCCTGCTCGCACTGCGGGCGGTTGACGATTCAGACGTTGCGTCACAGGCGGCTGTGTTCCCACGGGACTCAGCCACCACCTCGTCTGCTCCCCGTTCCGTGACGGCAGGACTACGGCCCTGCCGCCCGCTACGGCAAGCAGCGAGGGTGATATGAGGATCACTGCGAGCGCTTATCCGCCAGCCACTGGCTCACGAACCGTTCGCACCTCGTCTC
The DNA here is from genome assembly GCF_024868665.1 of Triplophysa rosa. NCBI lineage: Eukaryota > Metazoa > Chordata > Actinopteri > Cypriniformes > Nemacheilidae > Triplophysa > Triplophysa rosa. Next base: position 30,608,615 of record NC_079890.1, read on the forward strand.
GCTCGTCTGTCCGTTCCCCAGGAGACGGTCCCACCATCTTGTTCCTCAACCACGTATTCAGACACGATGCGTGATGACGAGATGTTGCAGCATCGGGGGGTGACGTACTACCATCCGACTCCGATGATTCCTCAGGCTCCCTCCCTCGGGGGGTCGAGCCCAGGAAGAAGCGGACGTCGAAATGTCAGCCATGCTTACCCGGGTTGCAATGCCCGCATTGCCTCTCCCAGCTGGCTACAAGGCACCTCGGGGTTTAGCGCGGCTCCAAGCCGTGCCCACCCCCAGGGCCGTGTTTACCGGAAGTGCATGAGGAACTTAGTAAGACCTGCAACGCCCCTTTCCAGCACGTTCACGTCAAACAAAGTTCTGTCACCCTCTCTTCCCTTGAGGGTGAGGCAGCTAGAGGATACGTCGATGTCCCCCAGGTGGAGTGTGCCGCCTCGGTGCACTCATGCCTGCAGGCGGCGGCCATCTGGGGGGCTCGACCTAGACTCCCGTCCAAAGCATGTGGGTCACGGCATCCACGAGGGAACGAGACGTTGTGTCCTTCTTGCCACAACGCTGGCCGCCCGCCGCAGCGGTCGAGGGATGCTCAGGCTCCTCAGACCAAAGGTGAATGAATGCAGCATACCCGGATATCCGGGGGCGGAGTCCGGCATGCAAATTTCATTCGCCAATTTCATTGGCCTTTTCTAAACTAGTCAGAAGTTGATAGGTTCTCAAGAGCGAACCCCATCTGTCAGCTCGACACAACGTCTTGTTCCCTCCATCAGGGAACTGAGGTTACATCCGTAACCAAGACGTTTTCCACACAGACTTATTGAGAATCGTTGAGAAATTATCAAAGAAATCACTCGTTTTAATGGCCAATCGCTTTAGCTGTAGCTTAGCATCAGTGTAAACGACTCCTGTATTAACAGTGATGGGCAAACGCAGAGCCAATATACGCAGACTACGCAGGTTGCGTAGGGGCTCTGCACCAACAGGGGGCACCCTTGAGTACCGAATCCAAAACACTATAATGTAACAAGACGCTATTTTTATAACTTGCAGATTAAACTTTACAGGAATCATTTAGAAATTTGCGTTTTAATACTTTACTCGGTCTCGGACATCATGTTGTGCGTGGCAGGTGATGACATGTGCGTGATGTGATGCGTCTTTACATATGGCCATGGCAAAAAACGTAGCTACCGTCTGTAGCGGAAAAAAACGCTAACAACGCGAAGCAAAAGAACATGAAGGCATGTGTTTTTGTACTATTTTCAAAGTCTTATTTAGTTTTGCCAAATTATGCATGTACAGATTTACAAATTCAGTATTATCCACTGGCAAAAAGTTGGTTTGACGTTGGACGTTCGATAGTCTCATTTAGGGACCGTCTCCAAAGTTACATAGGCTACATTAATATACACGTTAATAACTTCAATTGCATTTAAAGGGAATGACTTACTGTCACAAAACCAGCTGTACACTGTTCATGGGGTGTCAGCTATAATGTACACCTTTTAGATTTTTGATACATTTATTAGAATAAACTGTAAAACTGTCAATTAATACTGTATGTAAATATTGCTGTGTATTTCACTACTGTATGGGTTCATACAAAAATGTATACCATTATTTAAAGCTTACAAGGAATGACTTACAACCAACTGTACAGTGTTCATGTGAGTCTCAGCTATAATGCATACCACTGCAATCCACTGTATTTCGTTTGCCCATGGTCACTTGTAATTTTTGTGTCATCACATTTAGAGAATTATTGATGTGTTTTCGTATGCTTAGCTTTTTTGAGTAAACTATATTTATCATGTTTTATTTTTGTTAATCACTCATTTGATTAGTAAAAACACACTGCATTTGCGTGTTCGTCTTTTTTGTACAGCTAGATGGTTCCAGAGCCACGCGTTACTTTAGGTAAAGAATTATTTACTTGTGAATCAAAATGTGAATTTAATTTTATACTTAATTGTTCTAATCAGTTTAATGTTTTTTTGTCTTCGAGTTTTTATTCATTTAAGTGTGTTAATTGATTTGTTGTTTGTTATTTCTTATAGTTTACAGTTATGTTTATCTAAATTTAACTATGACAAGGGCCCCTACAAAGGTTTGCTTAGGGCCCCCAGGCGTCTAGGATCGGCACTGGGCAAACGGAAAGCCTTCACACAGCAATCTGCCATAAACAATGAGCTTTTGTCCTCATAATATACATTCATATACCTGCAGAGTCTGTGCTGACTGATTATGGCTCACTGATAGAGCGAATGTGGATGGACACGACAGGAGTACAGTACTGTGCTATAGCATTAGCCTATAGCTGACAAACTAACAACAGAGCTGTGAAATAACAAACTTATCGTGTGCTTGTGAAATATGAATCATGTGTGCGTGGGCTATGATGGATCAGATTTTTACGCTGTTTTAATGGAGGAACACCGCTTTGTTTGCATACTTTGTTGGAAAACAATGACAGATAGTTCTTTCACAAGAAATCCAATGTACACAATGGGAAATATATTCACAGTTCTCTGATTTATTACATTTGTGGACTTAAAGTGTAAATGGATATTATATTGTGAATGCTTGGCATGGAAGATTTAGCAGTATGAGCTCGTCTGGATATCTGAGTGACGTACAGTGTCATAATAATGGTATGTAGCACGTTATGAATGTATGATCTGATTTGCACTCCTCGCGAAAATTATTATATTACTGCTGCTAGAGCATATAAAACTGGATATCAATGCGAAACAGTATGTGATGTTTATTACAGTCATTGAAAAAAAATACTTAGTAAATTAAAAAGTTGAGAAACAAAAATACGTAGGGCTCTTAATGGTAACACAATGTCAGAGCACTGGCTCAACCTAAAACCTTGTGTGCTTTTAACACAACCCTATGTTTATATGACAGTTTAGACGCAATAAGACACGAAAATGAACTTTAGTACTCATATGCTATGTGACAAGCTGGTGTCTTTGCGAGTGCACGCTCATGTCAGAACGCCTACACATAATCAACACATCTTTTTTTATCGGCACAGCATATCAGCGTAATTTTTTCATATCGGGCCGATATTTAATTTATAAGCCAATATTGGCCTATAATATCTGCGTGCCTATTATATCGTGCATCCCTACAGTGTACGGAAGTGACATATTTACCGCTTTGGTCACACTTCAGTATAGGGGGCAATTCTCGCTATTAACAAAGCATTTAACTACGACTTTTTCCCCAATAAACTCTTAACTACTTGCATATTAATAGTTAGTAAGGTAGTTGTTAGGTTTAGGTATTGGGTAGGATTAGGGATGTAGAGTATGGTCATGCAGACTATGTGCTTTATGAGTACTAATAAACAGCCAATATGCCAATAATAGGCATGCTAATAACAACTAGTTAATAGTGAGAATTGCCCCCTATACTGAAGTGTTACCAAAGTTTTGATATTTGGGAGGGGGTCATTGAGCTAGTTTTTAGGCTAGTTTTTATAGGCCATTGGGCTGGTTTTGTTACACAGATTTGGCAGCCCTGAATTAATATCTCATAACTGAGATCAGCGATAGAAAGACATATATAAATGTTTTTTCCACATATACAAATATAAAACATATCTAACCTTTACGAACTTAAGTAATATTACGTGGTAATAACACAAATATCCAAACACACAAGCTACAAACTTCAAATGATGCAACAGCAACGTTGCGTTAACACATACATGCTTCCTTTTATTCAATCACTGCCATGCTGCTGTTAGAGCTGTACTTTACTTCTAGAAATGTTGACTTAGTTCACCATTAGCTGTCCCTAAGTACACCATTAGAAGAGAGAGAGGAAGGAGAAAGGGGAGAGGGGATGGTCATAAGCTCAGAGGTCCCCATTATAACCTCCACCTCTCCCGTCCTCTATTCAGCGCTGGTCCCAAAATGGAATATAAAACACCCTCTAGCTCTCCTTCTCTCACTCCCTTTTTTTCTTTTTACGTCTTCTGTAAAGGCTCTGGAGAGGCCTGGTCGGACTTTGGCGTTGAAGAGGAAATTAACCTCATAGCAGAGCTACTTGTGGAGCTTGTTAAGCCAGACACCTGCTCACCATGGCCCACTTCAGCATCGTTTAACTTCATGTCTTTCCCTTCACCCCTTCATCCCCTCCCCTCTGTCTCTCTCCCTATCCCCTTCTCCCCCATAGGTCTATGACACTTGAAGAAAGATACCGGTGCAAAATATGCTTCTAGGAAATGGTATGAAATTATAGCAATGTAAGGCACCCTGCAGAGGCAACGAACAAGGAAGAAATCTCTCCTCCTGACATGTGTAAGAGTTGTAAGCTATGCAGAAAGAAAGAATGAGAAATAGAAAAATTAAAAGCAAGAAAGACTTACTGTGTGCTCTTGACACCCCAAAAGGAATCTGAAATAGGTATATTTAAAGGTGCTGTGTGTAATTTATTGGAGGATCTATTGAAATAAATGCAATATAATATACATAACTATGTTTTCAGAGGTGTATAAAGACCTTACATAATGAAGCGTTATGTTTTTATTACCTTTGAATGCGCAGTTTTTATCTACATACACCGCGAGTCCCCTTGCATGGAATTCACCATGTTGTTTCTACAGTATAGCCCTAAACGGACAAAGTACTCTACAGAGTGCGTTTCGTAAATACATTATCCTTTTCAGCAAAGAATCGAAAACGTGACGACATCTTAATCCTGCGTCAGCCTCCATAGTGCTTCGAAAGGGAGGGTTGGAGTGAGCCGTTCATTGCAATTCGCAACCTCACTACTAGATGCTGCTAAATTTCATACACTGGACCTTTAAAATCAGCCAGAATGAACAACTGAGATTTACAGAAGGCAGAAATAGTCAGCCTTGGTAGTTATTCTCCTCACATCCAAAAGATAAAATGATGAAGGACCTCAAAGCCAGAGAGGGGGAAAGGGTTTCTGGATGTTCCTCAACATGCCCACCGATGAGTTACTCTCAGTGGCATAGGGGACACCCCCGCAGCTCTGTGGTTACCTATTTATGATAGGACACTTATGAAAGTGATGTTTAGTGTGGGGCAAGGGATTAAAATGAGCCGGTGCCGTCCGAGGCTGAGGCACGGCACATAGGCTGACGGCATCGCTGCTGCGTATCAGTGCACGGCTCTTCTGGTGTTAAGAAGCGGCACTCCATCGTGCCCCTGTATTGTTTAAGTTTTTTACAATTTATTCATTTACATTATTAATCGCGGAAAACTGATCTATATGCAACATAGTAACGAAATCATGCTTGTAAAAGCATCACATTCGCACATTAAGTGCGCAAAGAAATCTATCTCTGCGTGCGTCAGATGCGCACTGCCTATTCATTGATTAACGTTTTTAACTACAACACTGAGTAAAAATAAAGTTAAATCCTGCCCATCGTCCATCACTGGTAGACTTTGAACTTGAGCTCATGCGTTCTTAATACGCGTCCGGTGCGCAATACCTGCGAGTTGTAGACGCAACGCGTGGCCCTGTGCTTCTCGTCCGGTGCGTACTGCCATTGTAGTATAACAATTCTAAATGTCAATTTCGAAGACAGCACTGCATATATCGCATAGCTATTTTTAAAGCTAATAAATTGAACTGATCTTAAGCATGCTGTATGAGAGAAAATGAAACTGAAAGACTAATTTGCAATGGGGGACTGTTCCGCAGTAGAGCTTTGTGTCCTGCTGCAAACCATCGAATCATTATAACAACACTAAAGAGCGAATTCTTACTTTTTGCTGCCAACTTTGAATTACGTTCAATGAAACGCGCTTCCATTTCACCAAGAACATGATCCAAAGCACTGATATACAGCCTATGTATCTATCAATGGGCCTCATTCATGAAACACGAGCCCAGTGGCGGTTCTACATTGAATTACACCCTGGGCGAGACCCCCTTCGAGCATCCCCCCCCAAAAAAATACCACAAAATTCTGCACAAACAGTTATATTTTATTCTATCAACATAAGTGAAAATTATATTTCTCAATTGCACAAATCCTTCATTAGAACATTTGAAAAACACACTTAAGAGAATCCAGTTATTTAACTATTGCAATTACAACAGGAAACACACTTTTTAAGGTGCACAATCTCCACCTCCAACATTGCCAAAAGACGATGAACACAATTCTGCACAAAATATGACAGTATAAATTATCAGAACTTAAATAAATATGCACTATATACATAAATGTGCCAAAAATAAACAGAAACTTAAGAGTTATACCGACCAATTCACACTAGCCCTTCATTCGTGACATGGATACCATAATAATCATACAGACGGAACATACTTGCATACCTTTTGCTCGTTTCTCCTCTTCTTCTTTTCTTTTTTTCTAAATTGGGCACCTGATGGCTTTGACCTTTTCCTGTCCATCTCTGTGTTTATTTGGCACTCGACAATCAACAGATTTCCCATCCCCCCCACACAACCAGAAGTCAAGACTAAACCAATAGAGTGTTTTCACGACGCGTCATCAATCCGGAAGTCGGCCATGTTGGAGGCATTGAAAGTAAGCACTGCTATTGAACCTAATGGAAATCGCAGATTTTGCTGGAGAAAAAATGATTCTTCTTTAGAAATAACTGTGAAAATACAGCTCTTTAATGCAAGTCGATCACACCCCAGAATCGCTATAGCCATGTGCTGTAACATCACGTGCAGTATAATTAATTATTTTCTACTCTGAACTTCACTCACGAGTCAGCAGTATTGATTGATGATGCGTCGTGAAAACACTCTAATGGGGAACACATAATTGTTTAGTAATACCTATTTTTATTAGCCATTTCACAAAGCTTCTGTGCACGGCACCTTCTCAGCAAGCAGGGGAGCCAATTTGCCAATTCCCCACACACAGTGAAATGATATATAATAGAAAACCGCTTCGGTGGCGGCGCAAAGAATTATTATTATTTTTTTAACTGCTCGTGCAGCCCCCCATGTATCATGAAAAAATGCCGCCCCGGGCGGTTGCCTGGTTCGCCCGTGCCAAAAACTGCTACTGCACGAGCCGAACGATTTTTTGTGTAAATCGTTTGTAAAGTCGTTTTGTGTCATGGTTCTGCCTCGTCTTGCCAAGTTTTTCTAGTCTTGGAGAAGGATCATGACAGTACCAAGTGTTCTGTGTGGAAGCTCGTAGGCATAGCTGGGTTCAGCATGTCACGAGCTCTCGGGTCTCATCTATGTCCCCGCCCTCTAGTTACCTCATTAATTATCTTGTTATGGTTTCATCCCCTCACCTGTTCCCTGATTGATTTGGTTCCTTATTTAATGCCCTTGTGTTTTCTGTCCTGTGCTCATTCGTTTTGTTTGCTAGTTTGTCGTGTTCTAAGACATTGCGTCTTCAGCTCAGTCATCGTCATCGTCATAGTCATAGTCATAGTCAAGTCAGTGTTTGTCAAGTGTGTTATTAGTTTAGTCCAGTCTAGAGTATTTGTTTCTATCGAGTCTGTGTTTTATTTGATCTCTGTCAGTATTGGTTTTACCCCCCTCTGTTATGAATTTTAAATCTTTTAATTACTTAATATCTAACATAACATAATTTTCATGTCAAATTCTTACATGTAAATCTTAGAGACTGTTTAATGCAGCTCACAGGGCCATGAATCCATGAATGGTATATCTGCAAGGTATCATCTTAATTTAGCATTAAAATTTTGCCAGAGATCTCAACGTCAGACATGAAATAACTTGCATCTAAAAGCAGTTTGAAAAAGAATGAGCAGTTGGTCCCACCACGCATCCCGTAGTTCGGTTGTTTTAAAGGGGTCATATGGCGCGAACACGTGTTTTTCTGTGTCTTTGGTGTGTTAGTTGCCCATGCATGTATTAGACATGTAAAATTGCAAAAATTAAAGTGTCGGAACAAAAGATGCATTCTATCTAAAAGCGAATGCTCACCCAGACCTGCCTGAAACGCCTCGTGTAACCACACCTCCACAAATCTACGTCAGTTCGTGGTATGATTTGACTAAGACCGCCCAAATGTATACGCAAGTAAGGTGGGAGTACCTGTCAGTACAATTGCTTTGGAACCTGATGTTCCAAATATGGTAAGAGGCGTTACAGTTCTGTCACACGCTTGCAGTATTCGACCAATCACTACGCACTGGTTAACTGGCCAATCATAGCACACCTCGCTATTCAGAAAATGAGCTTTGTTAAAAATCTGCTGTTTCAGAGAGGCGGGGCAAAGAGGAGATACAAACATGAACGGTATGTGGAAAATACAGCGTTTTTTAACCTTAAATCGTGTATACACATTGCATTACATCTAAAACAAACGATAATATTAGTTTTAGCCAGTCATATGACGTTAGCAGAATGTTTTTATTTTTTATTTACATTGATGGATTTAACAGTGTTTGTATATTATTTACAAGAAACGCTTATGGTCACAGAACAGGAAATATTGGAAATAAACTCTATATTACCTACCTGTTGTCTGCAGAACACAGCACTTTTCATAACACGTTTTTTTGTAAAAGCAAAGAAAGTGTAACAACAACAACAGCTAATAGACTCTACTGCATCTACCAGTCGATGAAACGATCTGTCATCTTCAGTGAGCGGACACAGACTGTGAGGAGCGAGCGTTAAATGGAAAAAGCGGAGTGGAATATGCGGACCTTTAGGCCCGATTCACATTTCGCGTCTTTTCAGCGCGCATATTCGTTATTTTAAATGTAGACAGCTGCGCGGAAATAGGGGAAGACGCGCATGCAGTGTGACGCGCTCTTTTTTTCAGGAGCATCGGCGCCGCATCGAGATGAAAAAATCTCAACTTTTCAGAAAGGCGCAAGCGCACCGCAGGTCATGTGACAAGAACCAACCAATCAATATAGACAAGATCAATGAAAATAGAGACACAGATGATCACAGCATAACTAAATCTAGTAGCAGAGTTATTGCGAGGTATTTTCAGTGCATATAATCCATATATCCTTTGTTTATACCTCCTCGTCTCAACGGCTATCGTGGCCCATGGTTGCTTAGCGACGACAGATGCCAGGAGAGCACAAAGTCCAGGCGCTTTGGAAAGAAAGAGAACACAGTTTTGGAGAACACAGTGCAGCTCGTGTTTTCCGCGCGGTTTTAGACGCGAAATGTGAATCGAACCTTACAGTGTAATAAGATAAAGTTTTTCAAGGGGATGTGAATCCTCTCTACTCCAATTCGGCTACCGTTCTATTTCGCATACCAAAGGGCGCCAGCCTGTGAGGGCAAATGGGCAGTGGCTCAAGCCACAGAGCCTCCCCGTGAACACGTTCACGGGAGAAAATAACAAAAACGGGAGGGTGGCGGGAGACTCCCGTGAAAAACTGGAGCGTTGACAGGTATGAATTTGGGTAGCTGTAGTGCAGAGCCAGAGATTATGCTAATTGTGAAAGAGCGTGCTGGCTCGGCCTGTTCACGAGTAATTGGAATTCATTAACATACACACATTTCACTATCAAATCTGAAGTTTACGAAGTATTTGTGAATCCAGAAGAAAGTTTTCGGGAAGGTCCGTTTTACACGCAGATTACTCAAAATTTACAAATATATTTACAAATGGTTCATGAATGAGGCCCAATATGCGCAGAATTGGCTATTTCACCATCCCCGTAATGGTAAACAATAGGCTATACGTCCGTTTCTTGTTAAGCAGTGCAAAAAGAAACATTGCAGGTGGACGCAAGATGCTTGACATGACATCACTGCTGGAGGGAGGGGCCCAATCTCGTGCTTTGTGGTACGCCACTGGTTACTCTCATTATAAGCACGTCTCCATGGTAACCGTCAGGTGTAGTATAATGACTGTTGCCTCTGACCTGTACACTCCTCATCTCATCAAGATTTTACAACATTCAGAGACCGTCCTAGGTTAGCACATATTTAATTAATTGGAAGATTTCTTTACGTTATAAATATACATTAATCAAATAAAATACAATGTACTGAAATTAAGGTTAAACTGAAAGCATCTTTCAGTCAGACCTATGCTCCCATTTAAAAGAACCATGCACATTGCATATAACTCTGTTCATATATCTTCTTTTACACTTTGATTTATGACCTGGATAGGCATGTGAGTGTGTAGGAACTTTCATTATATGTGTCTCTTTGCACTATTTGAACTACTTGAACTACACAATAATAGACTGTGAGACTGCAAGTTCTTTTACAACTTGCAAGTCGTCTTAGGTGCTATAAACATGCCGTATACAGTATATACTGTACAGTATGGCCAGGTTGACAGTACCTCTCTGTGGGGCCTAAGAGGTATGAACATATCAGGGTCTAAAAAGTTTCCCAAAATAAAGTAAAGAAATAATTTATTTTACTGAAAAGCACATATCTATCAATGTCCGTCAAACTGAAGCTCCCAAGTGTAGTGTAGTCACTCAAGAGCAAAAATGATAAATGATAAATAAATCCAACAGGTAGACTAAAAATAGACAGCAACACACAACACAATATCTGTAATATCTGTATCGTTTATAGTATGAAAACATTTGTCTCCATCAATCACTGATACCTCCTGGCTGGTCATGGTGACACATCGTAGCATTGCTCCATATGGGACTGATGTGCTGCCAACTGGACAGCTGCCCATTTTAGTATGAACTCTAATACTGTGAACCTAAGGTTAATTAAACTGGCTATCCCTCCTCTATCCGGCCGTATAAGCTCCGGGCATGCTGATAAGTGGGGTCATAGTTCAACAGGGCGTTATGTAGAAGTAGTGCCTAACCTGCCACAAGAAGAAGATTTCAGAGAGTGGAATACTGTAGCTAGTTTGGTTCAAAATTGTCACGTAGTCTTCTTCTGTCACCTGCGACCTTGATCCGTCGGCGGTATTCAGACCAATAAGATTCGGGTGTGTTCCTACAGAGTGGAGAGTGTGACCCAGAAAAAGCATCGGTGTGCTGAATGATAGCTTGTGTTCCTGAGGGGTAATATGGGGTGCAGAAACATTAGTTTTCTTCACTATTGCCTGTTGTTAGTGCAGACCAGGGTCTAATAACTGATGTCTGTTGAACTGCCTGCTGCCTCTGGCATATGATAGCCTGGAGGAAGTGACCTTGAGTAGATGTTTGGCTACAATCCCAAAACCCAAATGAACGTGCCAATGGGAGGGTTTTGTTGTAACATAAATGCAGCATCCGCTGACAGTATGGCACACATGAGAGCCACAAGTTGGCCAGTTTAATGGAACAACTAAGCATTTATGTGCTTTTTTATGTTTAACACCATTAACACACCATTGTGTTGTTTAAAAGGGAACGTATTCTCCGTTCTTAGTTTTATTGAAGCAATGTTCCGTGAGATTCAATCACAGCTTTGATCAGGTGGCACCTGACGAATACTTTTGATGTTAGAAGACATGAGATGCTATCCTGCCATGCTGCCTTTCAAGAGACTTTTTGCCAACATCACAGCGTTAACATTAAACAGGTCAAAACTCATCAGTGAGATGGGTCTCAAAGTACATTTCTTCTTAACTAATTCCATAGGGCCTAATGCATTTCCCATTGCAGAGATGAATCTATGCTGTCTCATTACTGCTGATAAGCCAATTTGTTGAGTTCAAAAATACAGTATCAGACATTATTGCCCTACTAATGGGCGGTATACTGATGCTGCTTTAGGCATGAAGCCATAATTGCCCCCGCTGACGATGCCCAGAGGAAAGAGGAACAATCATTATGTTTCAGAGTGGTTTTTATAACCTAGCAATTAAGTTTTCATAAATTGAAGGGGAACAAATTAAAGCGGGGATGAGGGTGGTACTAGAGCGCAGGTGTGAAGATATGGAGTGGGGTTGTAAAGTAAGCATACTTTCTATTTTTAGAGTGTGGGAGGATGCCTGTTTTCTAATATATGTTTCTTTGACTCTTTTTATAAATGTGGGGTTTTATTTAGAAGCATTTAACACTGTGCTAATATTTTTGAATCGCAGCAAAGTGCAAACCAGGTAAAATAAGCTTATATAAGGGCAATGTACAGGCAGCCGGTTGTTACCGCAGAAATAAGCCCCGACAGTGTGATCATTACTAAAAATCACCAATAAAGTACACACTCAGTTAGTATAAAAATAATGGAAGAACAGATGGAAGATAATTAATGTTAAAACTATACCTGTATTCATGACTAATAATAAATAATAATACCAACAAATAATTTATTTAAAAAATAATGAAGCCATTATCATCATGCAATTAACACTACATCTGGATTTTGTATTATTATTTTTTGCATTGTTTTGAAAGCTTGTCTAGCTGTGACGAGACAAAGTGGGGAATAGAGCTCATGGAGTGTGATTTATTTTTGATGTTCACAGCGAATAAACCAGGTGTTAACAAGTGCAGACAGACGTGGCAAGGCTGGGGAAATGCTTACAATTCATAATCATAATTTCCTCATGAATAATCATGCAAGTAAGATCAGGTAACAAGTGCATTATTTTACTGCAAAATGCGAAAGAAACATTAAAAGTTAACTTTATCTTTCTGACTTTGTTTGTCTCTCATTCTTCTATCATCTCCTTTATTGTAGATACCCAGAGGAAAGGAAAATCAAACAAGAGATCTCCTTCTCATTTCACATATTTCTCCTAGACAGAAATTAGATCAAATGAACATCAAATTGAGACACAAGGTTAAGTCTCCTGCTTCTCACGTGTTTCTCCTGTGATAAAAAAAGTTTCATAAGATATCTCAATAACATCCCACACTGTGCTCAGATTATTCTCCTTCAATAAAGGCTAACATTCTCACATTTATCTCCTCTAAAGTTTCATAAGAGATCCCCGTAACATCTCACACTGTGCTCAGTCTTTTCCCATTAGCTAGAGACTCTAACATTCTCCCAATTATCTCCGCAAAAGTTTCATAAGAGATCTCCGTAACATCTCACACTGTGCTCAGATTTTTCTACTTAGCTAGAAACTCTAACATTCTCAGATTTATCAACTCTAAAGTTTCTAAAGAGAGTATGTATTAAAAAAAATGTGTTGGGGATTTAGTCATAAACCATTTAACGTGCCATTCCAACCATACCGGGTTGGCCAATCAGCAAAGAACGCTCGATGGTTACTTATCCTGTTTTTCTTCCTGATAACAGCATATGGTACAGTCCATTACTATTTCTAACAATAAATAATGTGCCATTTGCACTTAAATTGTACAGCTTTCATTGTATCAACAAATAAAGAGTAACTTTAACCTTATTTCTGCGTATTTTCACTATTAATATAGGCTTATTTATTGGTGCATACTTTGTAAAGCTATTGAACTCTCATAAACTTTAAGAGGAGACAGATGTGAGAATGTTAGTTTCTAGCTATGGGGAAAAGTCTGAGCACAGCGTGAGATGTTACTGAGATCTCTTAATAAACCTTAGAGGAGATACATGTGAGAATGTTATAGTCTCTAGCTAAGGAGAAAAGTCTGAGCACAGTGTGAGATTATATGGAGATCTTTTATCAAACCTTAGAGGAGATAAATGTAAGAGTGTTTGACTGAGGAGAGTGTGAGAAGCATGAGACTCAAGCAAGTCTCTATTTGATGTTAATGTAACCTCATTCTATGAGATGTTGAATGTAGATTCCATGTCATTCATACACACCATTTCAATCAAGCACAATACATGCATTGACATATTTTAGTGATCGTGTCATAGTTTAGTGTTGATAGATCATATACAGTATAGACCTGTGTGTGTGTGTGCGATCAGATTGAATTCCTTGTTTGGAATATGCACTGCATATACAATGATGGGCTTTGAAGATCAATTTAAATGAGTCAGCCTTGATATTCAGAAATGTATAATGCTATTTAAATGACAGTTTCTATATTTACAAAATAATTAAAAATAAAAATGTAACGCATTTCACGTGTAAGAGAATAATCTGCCCTTAGTATCCTGAACTGAGATAAATCCCCGTCTGAAACATAGCCTTGTGGTCAGCACATCAACATCGAAGCACAGCACCTCAGACGGCATGAGTTCGAATCCCAGCTAAAGGTACTTTCCTCTTCCCTTCCTGTCTCTCATCCTACGGTCATGTCCAATAAATGTGAAAAACAATATATTCATAAAATAACACAACAATAAAAAGTTCTCCAGCTTTTCTTCTTTTCATGACTTTCTCATGTCTCACTTGTGTCTACTCTTATTTCTCTTAATGGAATTTAGGAGAAACATGGAAGACAAAGCTGATACCTAAATTAGACAATAAAGAGATTTCACAAGCTTCTCTCACCACAGTCTCAGCTTTGACTCTCTTAGACATCTCTCATTTGCGTCTATTTTTGTTTCTCCTAAGGAATTTTAGGAGAAATATCTGATAAACTGCTGACACTTAATGAAGAAACATATAGGAGAATCACAACTATGTCTCCTGAGCTTAGAAAAAGCAAATGAGCAAAACGTTTTTCCTCTGGGTAGTCAAACTACTAGACCACAAAAATGGGGTATAGATATGATGAAGAATATCACTCTTTGCCCTTTACTATGATATATGATATATCAATGATAAGTCTTTAAATGTTATCAACATCAGAGGGCAAGAGGCCCTGTGTCTTTTTTTTAAAGCTGTAAAGATGAAACGCATGACCTGTCGCTTTACTTTATCCACTTTTATTTGACTCCCCATTGGAGCAGGACAGCTCAATCAAACAATGCACAGAGCGTGTACAGTATAGGTGTAGTAAATTTGGAGGGTGTGTCATGAGGGTTGATGAGCAACATTATCTTCTTCTACGCTACCTGCACCTGGTCATTATCACCTATGAGATCTCTCCATGCTGCCTCTCCACCTGACAATCACATTGTTTTAATCATCTCATCAGATGTACTTATTATTATTAGCGAGAACAGCTGTTTGACTCAGACTGGATGAAGCAATCTGTTAACATAGTACTTACAAAAACATTAATAATTTCTTACATTTATATAGAGCTCTCCATATGAAGTGTTTCATGGTAGTGTGCAGAATGTACCTATAAAAATATGACAGCAGCCATTATGTGCCAGACTGCCTATTAAAGACAGAGGCTATTTTCTTAACAGAATACTATCTAGGCATTATAAGATGTTTTAAACAGCAGCATGATACATTGGTGATACATGTTGCATGCAAGTGGGGTCTGAAAAATGTTCGTCTTGAAAATAAAAATTTTGCACCTATGGCAGTTGGATCAAACAAGGATTTTAAAGCTCAGTTCAAGTTTTTTATCTCATCCAGCACATTGTTCTATTGTGCAGTACCCCTTGACTATACTGTTGTATTCAAACCCACACAGAATACATGGTGAGCTCCCCCTGCTGGCTATACTGTACTTGCATATCTTCCAGCTAAATCTTTTTCCTATTGGTCTCCCATCCAGGTACTGACCTGGCTCAGCCCTGCTTAGCTTTAATGGGTAACTAATAAAGAGCTGCATACAGGAACAACTACAGTAAAAAACATTCCTATTGCTTTATCTTTGTCTTCCTTTCTTTTTAGAATGGAATCTGATATACATGTATAAGGTTTGTGATTACAGTAAGACCTAAAACATCATTTGAATTCAAAGCTCTGCCACCATTTGAGATAAGAAATTATGGCTGACAAGCTAGCACGTAGTACATTTTTCAGGTTTAAAGTACATAAGTATATACAGTATGTCTAGAGATAGCGTTTAAAGGAATGCATTGAAATGCTGGGTTTGCTGCAGAGAAAGTTACTTTTAAACGATAGTGATCTGGCTCTCATTTGTCCTTTGAAATAATTGCATGGTTATGTTTTAATTTAGCAAATGCTTTTCTGATGGACAGCATATACATTTCAGGGGCACTGTACCAACCTGAAATTCAATGCATGGTAGAGTGTAATTACATTTAAATGTACCCATTTGGCAGACAATTTTATATCCAAAGTCACTCACAGTGCATCTGATGTATTCCAATGGAATCAAACCTATGATCTTAACTGCAGCTTAGTCCATCTTCAGTTTATGAGTTGCCTATCCTTTGAACCAAACCTCAAAGTTTTGACAACCAAATCCTGTAATTTCCCAAATCATTGTATTTGTTAATGCATTAGCTATCATGAACTAACAATGAACAATACTCCATTTATTAATCTTAGTTCATATTACTTTCAGCATTTTCTAATACCTAATACATGTTTAATACCAAAAAGTTAATGCACCATGAACTAACATGAACAAGTATTAAAGGGACAGTTCACCAAAATAAAAATTCTGTCATCATTTACTCACCTTCAAGTTGTTCCAAACCTGTATACATTTCTTTGTTCTGATGAACACAGAGAAAGATATTTGGAAGAATGCTTGTAACCAAACAGTTCTTGGCCACCATTGACTATAATAGTGTGAAAAATTATAATTATATAGTATTATTATAATGGAGTCAAAAGTGCCCCAGAACTGTTTGCTTTCCTACATTCTTCAAAATATCTTCTTTTGTGTTCAACAGAACAAAGAAATTAATAAAGCATTTTTTCTACTATGGCAGTCAATGGTGGCCAAGAACTGTTTGGTTACAAGCATTCTTCCAAATATCTTTCTCTGTCTTCATCAGAACAAAGAAATATATACAGATTCAACTTGAGGAAATTAATGAAGACAGAATTTTCATTTTTGGTTGAACTGTTCCTTCAATAAATGCTTTAAAACGATATTGCTCATTGTTAGTTCATTCATGTTAGCTAATGCATTTATTAATGTTACAATACAATATTAAATACAACCTTATCGTAAAGTGTTACTCCTTCACCATACATTCATATATATTCCTTCACAGATCTGACTAACATTCTCTAAAATAACATGTTAAAATAATTGTGTTGGTTAAGCGTAAAATTCTGAAGAACAGACATACTTTCTTCACAGTTTCACACATTTCCGCACAGGTTTGTTCCTCCCACTCTCTTCAAACTCGAGGTAAAGTTAAAGGTGTACTGTATTTGAATGTGTATAAAACTCTTTATTTGCCGTTTATTTGAAAGGACTGGGTGATAAGACTGCAGTACTGTACCGAGTGAGGTTGACGTTAAAACTCCCGAGGTGGTATATTGGTGTGAAAACCGCTCTTAAAACACAGTGGTATTAGGATAGGTGATAAATTTGACAAGTCGAACAGGGCCTTTCATGATTAATGTTGTATTATTTATGGCCCTATACTTGAGCTGCCTCTAAAATATTGGTCCTAGTGGAATACTGCACTTAATAAAAAGTGCAGAGAGGAGGTGGTGAGGACGATGTATTTGTATTATACACGACTTTCTGTGACACAACGAGGCACTGCTTTCATAAGGACAAGGGAGAGTTTAAATATTAGATTACTTGCATGCTTTTATAGATGGCATATTGTCAATGTAGATCACATAATAGGGGAGAACTGAAGTAGTGTATTTAAGCTGTAAGTTAACTTAAAGAGATCATTCATGCGAAAGTGAACATTTTGTCATCATTTACTCACCCTATTGTTCACATTTTGTAGGGCTTTTTCTTATGTGGGTTTTTCAGTTTGCTCTCTTTTTTACCGACAACAGTTGTATTTTGCGGTAATGTTTATACAGCCCTCTCTTTAAGCTTATACGCTCCTGTGAGACAGTACTATAATCTCTGATTCGTTTTGCATTCAAACATAATTTTAACTGAGAATAAATCCATCTGATAGTCTATGATTCTCCATTTTATTATGTTATATCATGCCTCGCCACACACACTTCCTCTCTGTCTTCTCATAGAATGTGCTCTCTGTTTGTTTAATATTTTAATTCACTATATTAAGTTTGTGTATCTGCCCCAAAACCCACTGTGATGCATCGCCTCCTGTTCCCTCCAGTTATCTTTATCTTCTAACAAAGCCCCTTCTCTCGTAGGCTCTGCACACACAGATACAACAACCTGCCCACAGAAAACCTTCTTACTCCATGTAAATAATGATGGACAGAGGAAGAGAAGGGCAGGAAAACAAGTCTCTTACATTAACAGCGATGTAGAAGCTGCTTTGCCGAGACAGGTGAGAAAGTGCAGGGCCAGGATTTATTAGTTTTATAATGACAATTTCGTAATCATAGAAAATGAAAGTGAATTCATGTACACATCAAAAAATGGCAGCATGATCAAATTTAAAGTGTAGACATGTCTCAAAGGGATAGAACACCCAGCATTGAAAATTATGTCATCATTTACTCACCTTCTTGTCATTTCAAACCAGTATGGCTTTTTTCTGCCAAACACAAAGAAGATATTTTGAAGAATGTTGGTAACCAAACAACAGTGGCACCCACAGTTATTTGGTTGAGCAAATGATACAATAATTTTTATTTTCGAGTGAAATATCAACAGCTAGAAGATTATTACGGTTTTCCTGACAGATGTGTAACAAGACGAGCAACATATTTCAGTTATAAAGAGCTTGACAAATACATTACTCGTGAATGTAAATGCTGATGAGTGCAAAATACATTTGATACAAAATACAATGAAATACAAATGAACATCACATATTTACCACTGAGTAAAATGTACATGAAACTACACACAAAGGAACTTGTGACACAAACCCTCAATCCAAAATGCCATGCATATACAGTATGAATTGAACATGACACTGGCCCCCTGGTGGACGTGGTGATGTAATAAACACACAGTCTGCCTGTGACTTCACCGATTCAGCAAACGAACAACCCAAGCTCTCTGAACAGGGACACCTTTTACAGTCACTTACATTAGTAGGAAAATGTACACCTTGCATAGTTACAGTATCCATATGTGAGCAAAAATAACTTCTCAACAGCTTAGATGCACTCACATCCAGCTTTGCATGTTGCATTGCTTTTAGCAGAAAGAATTAGAAGTGCCGATCTTTAATAGAAGAACCCACAGGCTACAAAGGTATATATGGTTCAGACCTAAGTGAACTTTTGCGTGTGTGTCTTTGAGCACCTATGTGTGTGTGTGAACGTGCGTGTCTATGTGTGCAGGTGTAAATTGCTGTGAAATATTCCTGCATTGCCGGGGCTGTTAAATTATTCAGGGCAACAGTGCACATTTGCTGCTGAGGGAGTGTGGGCAGAGGGTGGATCTTTGTGGTAAATCATGTTTGTGTGGGTGGTTAGTCAGCTGCGGAAGACAGATGTGTAACGGTGTGAAATACAACGTGGTCTATGTTAGTGTCATGGTAGTGCTAAACAGTTTTTTGCCCCTCAAAAAGTGACATTGGTAGTCTCGCTAAAGGAACGGAATGTGTTGTGAAGTTAACATTGTAATATAGGCAACTGCTGTAGGCTATGTGTGTCTGTTGGGAAGAAGCTTCTCCTTCTTTCCTTCCTTCCTTCCTTCCCTCCCTCTCTTTATTCCTTCCTTCAGGAAGAGAGTGGCGAGGCATCATCAGTAAGCAATGATTCTTACCTGCTTAAAACCGCTGTGTGTCATTTCTGCTCCGCCAGTGGCACCTAATGGAATTGCAAAAAAAGAATGTTGTTTCTAAACAGACTTCCCAAACACTCCTTCTTACTCATCTTTTGTTTGTTAATAGGCTGTTAACTCTAGAGTCAGACCGGAGTCCTAAATGAGCTTGAAATACTGTGTCTTCTCTGCTTACAAGCTGAAGAACTTTTTGAGAACCAAATTACTCAACAATAAATGTAATGTGACATGAATCTGTATCTGCAGGAAGGTGACATGGCAATGCTGACTGGCTGACAAAGCAGGAGAGAAAACAAAAGAAAACAGATTCAAATCAAAAGTGCTGAAACTATTATTTTTCTTTTTATTACGTAAATGTATGCTTTTTTATTATGTTCTTCACAGGAATACGTGTAGGCATTCACATTTCATGTTCTATTCATGCAGAGGGTTTGCTCATTATAATTGCCCTTGAAGGACATGAAATGTTGAAAGAGGTCATAAGAGGTTTCTCCCTCTCACCCGCACACAGACACACACCTAAGAAGTTTTATTAGAGAAGACCTCTCATAGAAACAATGGCTTTTCCGAGATTATTATACAGTATATACTATACCCCCTTAAACCTAAACTCTCATCAAATCTATTTACAATAAAACAAGTGAACTAATTTAACCCTCAAGTGCTCTTCAGGCTCTTAAGTGCGTTTCAGACAGGGAAGACCACTTTCATTATCTGCAAACAAAATAACTGGATTTATGCCTAAACCTTTAATTCAAATCACAGCTTTAAGTGCTAGCTTCAAAAGTCTCCTGCACTCAGCCAATCTCTGCTTTGTTAATATTTAATGTATTTTCCTCTTTATTTTTCAGATTTGGCCACATTACACACTTGCATTAGTGATGGTGCTAACACTCATTCTCTCTGAACAACAAACAATTTCACCTTAACTGTGAGATTGCTACCCCTCCCTATTCAAGCCATCGCCAAATGTGGCCTATGATTGACATTTAACCCCACTGGAAAAGTGAGTTAACCTAGAGCTGATTTGGAACCGAATGATTTCATAACAGAAGCATTGCTATGATTGTAATGGAATTCTTGCTGTCTTCCATTTTCTGATGGTGGGTTTTCTCTTGAGATTAATCTGGGATTCATTTTGAAGCATATAAGAGTTTGATTTGTCTAAGGAGTTGGTCCATGATCAGTCTAACAGTGCAGAACGTTTCTGGTGAACTGATCCTATCGCAATTCCCAGTTGGGTTGAATGTAAGTAAAGTCTCAGAGCTGAACAGATTGTGTCTCATCTGCTTGTCCTTGGATAGCACCCACACAGTGCAAGAACCCCCCAACAACCTGTAGAAGTGGGTAATTTACATGGTTTTAGGCTTTTTGGTGGTTAAGAAATACTGTATTTGCATATGAAAATATCAGTGTTCACCTGATGCAGAGGGGTCAAAGACATAACTTGAATATACACATACACTAAAAGACGTAGATTTATATTTATTTCGTTTTTGTCAGAATCCACCGTTGTTCAAAAATATGTAAAAAAAAGATTTTGAGATTACCTCAGGGGCCAAATGAAAGAAAATGTGCCAAAACCAACATGCACAAAACCATTTTAATGTCAAATGACAAGAAAACAGAAAGGAATTTATGTGGCAAGATCATAACATTTAAACAAAAAACACTGACCTATTGTCTTTATATTTTGTCGTTTTTATAAAACATGCTTTGTTAGGGTCAATTTAGGTAACCTTAAGAAAATGTTTAGATACTCATGACTCTACAAATTCATATTTGTAAATGTTTTCTTTAAATGTTTGAAAACAAATGCATTTTTATTTTATAAGCGTTTTAAAATGTACATTACAAAGATTGTTTTCTAGATTTCTAAAAAATATTTTTTATCCTTTTGGACATTCTTATTTGTCATTGACACAGTATGTCTTCGTGAGTCAGAGAGAATACTGTAAAAGTCAGTTGTTACTGTACAAGATGAGATCCCAACATCCTGATATGCATGTGTGTGTTTGTGTAGCCAAGTGATCCCAGCTCAAGCTGCGTGTAGATTAAATTATGCAGACGAGTGAGAGCATCTGTTTGTTTTATGCATAATGTATGTGGCACATGATGAACCTGAGAAAGCGCTCCACCCCTAAGTAGTTTATCTGAGACCTTTCTATATGACCGTTCTGCTTCTACCTGCCAAGATGACGCACCACCTTATGTTTAATGCTGAGCTACAAGATATTACTCGTCATACACCATATCGTCATTCAATGACAATGTTGCTGACATCCAGAATATTCCACTACTGTTTTTCTAGGAATTATGCCAAGTTAGCAAACAATGATGGATATAATATTTAGTAGTCGTGTAAGTGCTGAGCCTGGTACTAAATTCAATTTACTCCATAATAGTTTCTCATAAGTACAACTTTAATATACAAAATAAAGATATTTTAAGTAAAATTGTATTAGACGAAAAGGACTCTTAATTTTAAAGCTCTGCATTCATTTAGCTGATGCATTGTAAATGATGTATGTTATACATTTGCCATCCTAACTGACCTAATGAGATGATTTTTCACATAAACTTAATGAAGCAAAGTTCTCACTCTCATTAAATCATTATGAACCGCAGCCTTTCTTCAGAAACAAATAACCTGATTTTATTTTTAGCCGTACGTTGGTGAGAAAAGTGTCGATCTGTTATCTGCACGCTGTTATTAATTCATTTCTTGACAGGAAACATTAGAGTGCTCCCCTGTCACTGCGAAACCATCTGTTAATCTGGACTTCAGTGACTGCTAGCATATGTTGAGAATCTGAGCCTATGAACATGTACACGAGCGTCTCAGAGGTTTACAGTATAATAATGGAACAAAATTAGATTTGATTGAGAAACAAAAAAAACATGAATAACATCGGTGGAAGATGGACTGGGGGAAGCATGAAATATCTCTTTTCATGTAATACACTGCCCGTCCAAAAAAAAGTCACCACCTGGGGAGTGCTATGATCTGGGGTTGCTATGATCTGGTAGGTTGAGAAACGTTATGTGCCCAAAGGTCAGCTGACTACCTGAAAATACAGTATATTGAATGACCAGGTTATTCAATCAATGGATTTTTTTCTTCCCTGATGGCACGGGATATTCCAAGATGACAATGCCAGAATTCTTTGGACTAAAATTGTAAAAGAGTGGTTCAGGGAGCATGACACAGGAAGAGAAGAATATGTTGATTAAAGTCGTTATTTTTGTTTCTTTTACATTTACTTTTATGCATTTGGCAGACGCATTTATCCAAAGCGACTTACATTGCATGATACTATACATTTGATTGTGAGGACGTGCAATCCTTGGCATCAAACCCATGACCTTGGCGTTGCTAGCACCATGCTCTAACCACTGAGCCCACATGTACTTTCGTCGCTTCATAAAAATTTGATTGGACCACTTTGAACACATCGACCTTGACAGTGAGAATTACCATGTTGTCTATGAGGAGGCCTGGAAGCTCTCGTATGTCATTAAAAATATCTTAATTTGTGCCCCAAAGACACTGGGAGATCTCGAAAGGTGTAGAACGTCATGTGGGCGAGTAAAATATTTTAATTTTGGGGTGAACTATCCCTTTAAAGTTGGCAGTCTGAGTTCAGCCCCTATCAGCAGTTATTTTCATTACAGATTAGTTTTAAATATATATTTTTATTTAGTAGCTTTTAGTACAATACAAAAGACAGTAAGATTAAAATCTACATTTGTGAAATCTAATGTTATTACTTGGAAAATGGTCAGAACTATTTTTTCAGTGGTGTTTTTAGTACTCTAAAAAAACATTATCAACATATATTATCAACCACATTTTTTAAGAATCACATAATATACCATTTTTCTAATATCGCCCCAGTGACTCATTACAGCTACCGTAAAAATGCTGAGCGTACCGCATTCCATTATTGCACAATATTTCCATGGAGATTATTTTCCCCTATGCCACACCTTCTGTGTCTGTCTTCGCCCTCACTGCCACACCACTCTTAGTTTGGACACTTTGCCAGCGGCTGATACGCTGCCAAGATCCTTTCTGAAAATCGATAGCAAAAAATGCAAATGAATCATCTTTCTCTCCTTGGGCTGCACAGATATGAATACATGTCAGAAGGATATGTAATTTGATCTTCAAAGTTAACTGTATTGTATCAAGGAGGTCACCTCACAGTGGGGCACAAGACGCATTGTGTTATAAATCCTGTTGGGAGGTAAAGCCAATGGTATTAAAACTGGAAGACGATAACAAAAAGAAAGCAGATTGCACTGATTTATGGAGTTACAGCCTGGTATAATGGCTTGTTAAGGCAATAACTTTGCATTATAAACATATTAAAGGGCAAATGTTTAAGGCTAGTGGTGTTTTATGAATGTAAATATACTGTAGATGTCTATGAATCATTTGAATCTGCAATATACTGTACATGTAAACTGAAATTATTAGTTATTTGATCTTGTAAATTATGTTTGATTAAACTTACCTCAAGACAAACCAATTTAGACAGACTTTTTAGATTTGTCGAATAGGCTTACATACGTCTTCATTAGGCAAAACCTTTTCTTATTGGATGGTCTTTCATTGTAGCCATTGGAGCGTCATTTTCACACATGTATCATTGGCTCACATGATTTGAAAAGCTAGCCAGCCCTTTATAATGTGAGAGACTGTTCCATAATCAAAGCCCTCCAAACCAGAAAGATGAAAGGAGAGAAGCTC
The DNA here is from genome assembly GCF_024868665.1 of Triplophysa rosa. Taxonomy (NCBI): domain Eukaryota; kingdom Metazoa; phylum Chordata; class Actinopteri; order Cypriniformes; family Nemacheilidae; genus Triplophysa; species Triplophysa rosa. Next base: position 30,632,843 of record NC_079890.1, read on the forward strand.
CAAAGCCCATCTGACATGTGCACCAAACCTCTCTTCATTCTCCTTCATTTCTCTCCTTTTCCTAGAGACTGAAAAGCAAGGGCAGAGACCAAGAAAGAAAGCGAGGGAGAGGACAGAGAGGAGAGGCCGCAAAGCAAAACCATCATGCTGTGAGTTTTGTCACCTATTAAAGAAGAAAAAAAATCATCCCCATGGTCCACTCGCAGGGCCGAAGCACCACAATGATCAATGGACACCACAGTGGATGATAGCATAGTGTGTTTAATCGAAACATCCCTTCGGGAAATTCTGTGGGGGTCCTGTTTCATTCACACGAAACCCCCCTCTGCCACTTACTCGCATACATACATATCTTTACTTGGGACGTGGTTGTTACAGGAGAAGCTGAAAGACTTTCATAAGTCCTGTGAGTTTATTCTGAATCAGATTTATTTTATGTGATGAGTTTATTATGGGTGTTAATTGTAAGGTGTGTTTTAATGCTGGCTTCAACTAAGAAGCTCCTTCGTAGAGTTACTGAGAAATGTATTAATTCAGGATGGAAACAAACAAATGAAACTGCATAAACAAAACAAATAATCAATGAACAATGGCAAAAACTCTGTTGTACCAATGTACAGTTGCGACCATGTACAGTAAGTAATATCCAACTTTGGAAAATGGATTTGCATTTAATTCAAATATTCTGTATTATTAAGTATGCATTAAAACTTCAGCTTTGTGGAAGATTTAGAGACAGTCAACACAATATACAAAGCTTACTGAGTCAGCTCCCGAAAGAAAGGTTACAAAATGTTCCAACACAAGATGACCAACAAATATTAGCAACTGATATAACTGTAGTATATGTATGCTTTATTTTTATGCATTTTTGTATATTCAAATAAAACGTCTTGGTTACGGATGTAACCTCGGTTCCCTGATGGAGGGAACGAGACCTTGTGTCGAACCGACAGAATGGGGTTTGTCTTGAGAACCTATCATCTTCTGAGTATTTAGAAAAGGCCAATGAAAATTGGCGAATGAAATTTGCATGCCGGGCTCCTCCCCGGATGTCCGGGTATAAGAGGGAAGCCGGCGTGCTCATTCATTCACCTTTGGTCTGAGGAGCCTAAGCATCCCCCCGACCGCTGGGGTGGGCGGCCAGTGTTGTGGCATGAGGGACACAACGTCTCGTTCCCTCCATCAGGGAACCGAGGTTACATCCGTAACCAAGACGTTCCCTTTCTGTCGGTCTCTCGACGTTGTGTCGAACCGACAGAATGAGGTTCCTATGGAAGACGCCACAGCACTGAGCCGCGTCACAATCTCTGCGGAGCGACGTTGACTGGCCTGGGCGAGTCAGACGAACACGCTAGCACAAAATTATGACCTTCCAGTGGAGAGGAAGGGGGACCCAGAGCTTTCCACAAAAAGTTGGGAAGCCCCCTAACGCCGGCCGTCACGGGCGGAGGCCTGATTCTCTAAATGGCGAGAAGCCGCCCGGCACCGTACGGGCCACTGGGTAAGCATTATTCCCCCCTGGGGGGGAAAAACACTGCAGAGGCCACTACCTACCATAGGGAGGAATTAGTGGAGACACCACATGGTCTCACCATCAGGGGAGAACTCATGGGAGGAATGTGCGGACTGCAAGAGTTAACCGCAAGGTGGGAGTCCACCTGGGGAGGTCATGGGTTGCCAAGGTGGGAACCATTCATGAGGATACATCAGACGGAACAGCCCACGGAGGGGGGGTTACCACGTCTGGAGCACTAGGTCCGGTTAGAGCTATGTGGGAGATAACTCAACTGTTCCCCGGCCTAAAGGGGCAGGGCTGCTCTGCCCAGCCTGTCCCCTGGAAGGGTGCTTAGTGATGGATGGAATGCCTGTTCTTTACCCGAGGGGAAAGAAGTGAGGCGGGATCGCCACTGCTCCCCCCGGAGGGGGAAGGGTTTCCGCAGGCGTATGCCCTACCGGCTGCCGGTCCCACACCTTGCCAGGATGCGGGCTGACACCGGTTCCGCGCGTAGGTATTAGAACCTCACGGAGTTGTTAGGCATAGCCCAACCCGCAGCTCCGCAGATGTCTGCCAGAGAGGCGCCCTGAGCCAGCCACGAGGGGTGTGCCTCACGCCCAACGGGCAGGAAAAAAGATCGGTATGCCCTAACGAGGGCATCCACGATCCAGTGCGCCAGCCTCTGTTTGGAGACAGCCCTCCTGCTGACCTCCGAAACAGACAAAGAGCTGCTCAGAGCTTCTGGGCTCTGCGTGCGGTCCAAGCAGAGGCGCCGTGCGCGTACTGGACAAGCACGGATAGGTTGGGTCTTCCTCCCCGGTGGGGAGCGCCTGCAGGTTCACCACCTGGTCTCTCGGGAGAGTGGTGGGAACCTTGGGCACGTAGCCGGGGCGGGGTCTCAAGATAACGTGAGAATCCCGGCCCCGAGTTCTAGGCAATCTGCGGACACGGAGAGTGCTTGTAGATCCCCTACCCTCTTGGAGGTGAGCGCAATGCAGAACACAGTCTTTATCAAGACTGAGAAAGAGCGGTAACCCCGAAAGGCTCGAAAGGAGCGGGGCCTCTTGAGGCCCGCCACCTAGTTCGCAAGAGGGTACGGAGCGCGGAAAGGTGGTCACCCTCTCGCGCCCCTAGGAACCTAATGACCAGGCCGTGCTGTCCCAGAGGCTACCCAGCACTTGGGTCATGATGAGCGGCCGTAGTGGCTACATACATTCCCAGTGTGGAGGGGGAGAGGTTACAGGGCTGCTGGGAAGGCCGAGGCGGCCGAGTTGCGGCACGGAGGACTGCTTTTTACTGTCGAGAACCCTCCACAGTAACACCAACCAGCCCCCCCTTGCGAGACGGGTACGTCGAGAAAGCAGACCTTCTCAGCGTTACTCATCTGCGCAAGTATCGGCCAGAGGAGTTCCTCATGGACCACAAGTGTGGACATCGTCCGACCCAGGGCCCCCGTGGTCACCTTGGTCACCCGTAGAGCGAGGTCGGTGATGGCGCGGAGTTCCTGCATAAGCGCTGGGTCGGTCTTACCCTCGTGGAGCTCTCTCAACGCCCTGGCCTGGAGAGAGGAGGCAGCCTGGTCCGCCGCAATGTAAGCTCTCGACACCAGAGATGCCGAGACACCACATGCTTTGGACGGGAGTCTAGGTCGAGCCCCCCCAGGTGGCAGCCACCTACGGGCAAGAGTGCACCGCGGCGGCAACTCCACCTGGGGACACCAAAGCATCCTCCAGCTGTCTCAACCTCAAGGGAAGAGAGGGTGACAGAACTTTGTTTGACGTGAAACGTGCCGGAAGGGGCGTTCCAGGTCTTGCAAAGTTCCTCATGCACTTCCGGTAAACACGGCACTGGGGGCGGGCGCGGCTCAAACCCGAGGCGCCATGTAGCCAGCCGCGAACGCCGGGAGAGGCAGTGCGGGCACTGCAACCCAACACTCACGGCGGCCTGGGAAAGCATGGCCGATATCTCGACATCCGCTTTTTCCTGGGCTCGACCCCCCGAGGGAGGGAGCCCGAAGAATCGTCGGAGTCGGATGGCAGTACGTCACCCCCCGATGCTGCAAGAGACCTCTCATCATCACGCATCGTGTCCGAATACGTGATTGAGGAATAAGACGGCGGACCGTCTTTTTGGGGAACGGTCAGACGAGCGAAACGAGGTGTGAACGGTCCGTGAGCCGTGGCTGGCGGATTATCGCTCACAGTAATCCTCATCTCACCCTCGCTGCTTGCTATAGCGGACGGCAGGGCCGTAGTCCTGCCGCCACGGAACGGGGAGCTAACGAGGTGGTGGCTGAGTCCCGGGGAACACAGCCACCTGTGACGCAACGTCTGAATCGTCACCGCCCGCAGTGCGGGCAGGACGTATCCACAACGTCTGCCCCAGCGTACTGGAAGCAGGCATTGTGTCCGTCCCTCTCCTCGACGAGTGTCCCAAGAGAATCTCATCATCACGCATCGTGTCCGAATACGTGATTGAGGAATAAGACGGCGGACCGTCTTTTTTGGGGAACGGTCAGACAAGTGAAACGAGGTGTGAACGGTCCGTGAGCCGTGGCTGGCGGATTATCGCTCACAGTAATCCTCATATCACCCTCGCTGCTTGCCATAGCGGACGGCAGGGCCGTAGTCCTGCCGCCACGGAACGGGGAGCAAACGAGGTGGTGGCTGAGTCCCGTGGGAACACAGCCACCTGTGACGCAACGTCTGAATCGTCACCGCCCGCAGTGCGGGCAGGACGTATCCACAACGTCTGCCCCAGCGTACTGGAAGCAGGCATTGTGTCCGTCCCTCTCCTCGATGAGTGTGTTGCACCCATGAGAACAGCGGGACAAGCCACGCTGGAGAAATTTGCTCTTTTAGAAAAGGAAATTTGCTCGAACACCTCCGGAACTGCCGAGACGCCCAGGGGAGAGTCACTGCAGGAAGGGACCGTCCGCTGTCCACGTCGTAGATTCCAGCAGAAAGAATGATCACCAAGATCGTAGAGAAGCTCACCAGATGCGTAGGCTCTGAAGAACAAAAGGTGAATGAATGAGCACGCCGGCTTCCCTCTTATACCCGGACATCCGGGGAGGAGCCCGGCATGCAAATTTCATTCGCCAATTTTCATTGGCCTTTTCTAAATACTCAGAAGATGATAGGTTCTCAAGACAAACCCCATTCTGTCGGTTCGACACAACGTCGAGAGACCGACAGAAAGGGAACCCATATTCTCTTTTTGATAAATGACAGAGAAAGTTCTGGCATGAAACTCTAGATGGCGCAGTCCTAAAGTCTATACCAATCTGACATAATAACTTTACTACAGGGCGCAGCTGATTGCTTCCTTCCGTATCAGCAGCCAATGAGCTTACTACTCTACGTTTAAATCTTGGCTAGTGATTGTTGTAGAGTGCAGCGCGTTTCAGAAACCCTCCTCCTTCCCCAGCTCCACTGGTATAGATCTGCTACAAGGTGAGCTATGCAGGGTTTATTCATATATGTTATATGTGCAGCAGCAGCAGCATTCCTTATATGCACCGCAGCATGCTGTGGATGTATTGGTAGTAGCAAATCTCCGTACTTGCTCCGCCGCAGCAGTGTAGCAGATCTATTCTGCCAAGACCAAATACAGTTATATGTCATGTACACTACCATGCTAAACCCTCCGACAGTTGTCATGACAGAATTTTTTTTTTTTAAGATTTGTTTTTGCCTTTAATTGTACAGCTATTTGTTAGAGAGGAAAGGAAGCGAAGTGGGAGAGAGAAGGGGGTGGGTTCGGGAAAGGACCACGAGACGGGAATCGAACCCGGGTTGACCGATGCGTAGCCCACACGTCGGAGCACTGCCCACTAGGCTATCGGCTTCGACATGACAGAAATAATTTTGACAAATAACTACGACTGTCCATTTTATACCACACAGCTCATTTTTTAATGGCTTAATCCAACCAGAGGTGGCATTAAAACCAAATATAGTACAAGTATGCCCCACAGACATAGTTTTTGGCCACTACTGTACATTGTATTTTGGCACTACTATACATTGTACTAAACATAAGAGCACCTGCATCACTTTTAAAAACAATAAATTATTTTTATTTTAGTATTTATTCGCATAAAGGAAACACTAAATGATGAGCCACAAGCAGAGGTGGGTAGTAACGCGCTACATTTACTTCATTACATTTACTTTGAGTAACATTTTGGAAAATATGTACTTTTAAAGGAAAATTAAAAGTGTGTATTTTTATTCTGATTATATTTCTAATAGAAAATCTGTACTTTTACTTCGTTACACTGCGTGATGTTCCTTCGTTCCTTCATTTTAAAATATGCATTATAAAATGTGTCTTTTATTTCGTCGTCTCTGTTTACGGGCATTCCCGAGTGATTGATTCTTTTGAGTGGATTCTTTTGAAAGCATTAATTGAACAATGGGCAAAACAGTCTGAATAGATTCACGAATCAGTTCAAATGATTTGTTCAGTTCGCAGCACGATCTGAATCGTCTGAAGCAGGATTACTCACTCCTCGTAGCGCGAAATTTAAGAATACGCAGAACACAAAGAGCGTTGGATGAGGTGGATATGAACCTATATCTATCAAAACAAAACTGCAAATGCGTGAGATTCTTTGCCAGCAATGATAAATGCCCGACCTGTTCGTCAGACACAGCAACATAAGCGCGACCTGAGACACAGAGATGTGGGTTTGCAGAAATATACATTTGAAGAACAGAAGGAAGAAAACTTGTTGATGGGCGTGTGGCTCAGTGTTTACTGTTTGTTTACAAGTAAAAGCATTTCACAACACGTGACACAACATGAGAAAACACGAGTTTTGTCTAAAATCCGTTTGTATTTCATATAAAAGAGCACTGCAGATGTTCTAGATCATTTTAGGAAATGCTGAGTTTAGTTAAGTGCATTGTCAACGCGAAACTGCAGGTTCACTTTAGTTTGACATGGTCTATTATTCTAAATAAGTTGTGTAGGCTACATTGGAATTGGGACTAGAGGAAATTTACAGAAATCCTTGTCTCCTCTGTGTTTGTCTATTCTTTAGTCTCTGTGTGTATATTGCGCATATATCTGCTTATGATAATAATAATTAATAACATTGATTTAAATATAGACATTAATATTTATTTTATATACAGGTGCTGGTCATATAATTAGAATATCATCAAAAAGTTGATTTATTTCACTAATTCCATTCAAAAAGTGAAACTTGTATATTATATTCATTCATTACACACAGACTGATACATTTCAAATGTTTATTTATTTTAATTTGATGATTATAACTGACAACTAATGAAAACCCCAAATTCAGTATCTCAGAAAATTAGAATATTACTTAAGACCAATACAAAGAAAGGATTTTTAGAAATCTTGGCCAACTGAAAAGTATGAACATGAAAAGTATGAGCATGTACAGCACTCAATACTTAGTTGGGGTTCCTTTTGCCTGAATTACTGCAGCAATGCGGCGTGGCATGGAGTGGATCAGTCTGTGGCACTGCTCAGGTGTTATGAGAGCCCAGGTTGCTCTGATAGTGACCTTCAGCTCTTCTGCATTGTTGGGTCTGGCATATCGCATCTTCCTCTTCACAATACCCCATAGATTTTCTATGGGGTTAAGGTCAGGCGAGTTTGCTGGCCAATTAAGAACAGGGATACCATGGTCCTTAAACCAGGTACTGGTAGCTTTGGCACTGTGTGCAGGTGCCAAGTCCTGTTGGAAAATGAAATCTGCATCTCCATAAAGTTGGTCAGCAGCAGGAAGCATCAGAAGCGTCTCGCCTGGGCTAAAGACAAAAAGGACTGGACTGCTGCTGAGTGGTCCAAAGTTATGTTCTCTGATGAAAGTAAATTTTGCATTTCCTTTGGAAATCAGGGTCCCAGAGTCTGGAGGAAGAGAGGAGAGGCACAGAATCCACGTTGCTTGAGGTCCAGTGTAAAGTTTCCACAGTCAGTGATGGTTTGGGGTGCCATGTCATCTGCTGGTGTTGGTCCACTGTGTTTTCTGAGGTCCAAGGTCAACGCAGCCGTATACCAGGAAGTTTTAGAGCACTTCATGCTCTAAAACTTTAATTTCGTTGCTTTCATAATAATTAGCAATTTTACGGAGAATTTTTCTTTTGAAATAAAATATACATTTCGCAAAAAAAATCGGCGCGTGGCTATAATGTTATCTGCCAGTCTTTTGGATGTGCGCCCTCTGGTGGAGCAGAGTAGGAGATGAAAATATGCCGGGCGTTTGCCGTTTCAATGCTCGTTGGCTGGAGGACGAAAATTACAAATTATGGCTAAACGTGGACCAAATCCTCGAGTGGCCACCTGCAAAGTATGCAAAAAGGACGTGCAGCTCTTCACCATGGGGCCAGCTGCGCTTTCAAGTAGGGCTGTCACGATAAACCGACGATAAATGTCACGTGATTTATGCACAGCTTTTGAGTGAAGTACGGGAAAATGCTGCTGCATCCGAAAGCCAGAGGGCGCTCTCGTGCGGAAACTCCAAATACGCACTGCAGAAGAAGACCATGACACCTAGAATCTATGCCTATGGACATCTTTTTATCACTGTTACTCAAGCCTCATCAGGTATTTTTATGATAATAAAGTATATAATGATCATGTTTGACGGGTGTTGCTTTTTCAAATGCACATTATAAGCGACTCAAACTCGCACTGCTTTTAGATCGAGCAGCATTTCCTACTGATCCCAGAGCCGTGCTTCACGGACAAGCTACGCATTAAACAAATATTGACACATTGCATATCGCAGCCAGCTCGATTACAATAAGATTTAGTGGTACCGCAATAAAATATCGTGCAGCCCTACTTTCAAGCCACATGAAAGGTAAATTTTTAGATTATTTCGAAATTTTCGATTAGGCCAATTAAGTTTAAGGAAGACGGGAAAATTCGCGAACTAATTAATTTTCGGGAGGGATGTAAAGTGTAATTGTGGGTCTTTTTTGCCAGATATGGTCGGAAATGAACAGGGACTCGGGCAGAAATTAGCCTATCTTACTTAAAAACTACGTCAAGTTGTGTGTGTGTGCTCACCGACTGAATTCTGCAGTGTCGCGAATTCTTTCTTTCATCAAACAGCAAAGTGCTAATACGATGTTAACGATATCAGGGATTAGATTTTTTTCGTATAAATAAAGATTTTTTATTTATTTTTAGCTCGCTGGGATCACCCGCGTAAAGTGCAAAATGTTTTTGTGACGGGGTGGGGGTTGGGTGCTAAGTGGTATAAATGGCGTAGATGCGCCATCTAGTGGCTGTGTATTGAAACAGAAATACATTCCTGTTTTAGTTTTTTAACACTACACAAAAGTTTGAACAAAATACAATCAAGGGAACTTTTATAACGTAATGTTAAACAAATATCTTTAATACATATGATAGATATGATAACCAGTTCATGTTTTTTCTTCTGAACTGTCACAAATTTACAGGTGGGGCATTTTCCATACTGTTCCAACAGTACCTTAGTCTTATCCTAAAGTAATATTGACAAACTAAATATATCATTTGAAAGCTTACAACCTACTGTTCCCACATTTGGTGACAAATTTTCAAAACAAATTACATAGGAACAGTATTATATTAATTGCATTTTAATGAGCAAAAATTGTTTTAAATTTAAAGAAAAGCTTGATCGATTCTCTATTTGTGATGCGGCGGCAACCTATAATTCGCACCCATGTTCTTTCCGTGTTTCTTTTGTGTTATTTTATGTGGTCAAATCATATCAATTACAAATAAGTGCCCACAGTACTGTATAGGATGTCTGCTTTGTGAATTAAATGACAATTTGCTCAAGTCTTTTATGGAATAAATTTAGTATAGTTAGTATATAGTATAATTACATATAATTGGCATACAGTATAACTATGGATTATCTACAAAGGAACATACAGTATATGTATGTCAGCATGTAATTAACGCAGTTGTAAATGACTGGAAAAGTATAAAAACACACATTAAAAGTGCTTTTAAAGTGCTGGATTTTGAAGTTGAAAAAGGTGTAAGAACCCTGATAAGTGCAATAAAAGAAAATTGGTCTCATATAGCCTATGACAGTATACAGAGCTAAGGTTTTTTTTTTTTTTGAAAGTAGAAAAGAGATAGAAGTCAGAACTGATCAGTCAGGTGTTGACGGAAGAGATGTGTTTTCAGACGGTTCTTAAAGATGTCTACAGAATCTGCTGATCATTCCATAAATGTGGAACCGATCCGAGAAGGTACGTGAGAGAGATTTTTTACCTTTTTGGGATGGCACCAGAAGACGTCATTTGTTTGCAGAGAGCATAGGGATCTGGCGGGTATATAAGTCTGCATTAGCGAGTGAAGGTAAGGGGGTGCCAATTCAGTGGTGGTCATGTAGGCCAGGAGCAGAGTCTTGAATTTGATTCGAGCGACTATAGGGAGCCAATGTAACTTAGTGAAGAGAGGAGTGACGTGCGCTCTCTTCGGTTCATTGAAGACCACTCTTGCCACCGCATTCTGGATCATCTGTAGAGGTTTGGTTGTGCAAGCTGGAAGTCCAGTCAGTAGAGCATTGCAGTAGTCCAGTCTGGACAGAACAAGAGCCTGGACTAGGACTTGTGTAGCATGCTGGAAAAGGAAAGGTTTAATTTTCCTAATATTGTAGAGGATGAATCTACAGGACCGGGTGGTGCTGGCAACATGATCAGTGAAGTTAAGCTGATCGTCGATCACCACTCCCAGGTTTCTGGCTGTTCTGGAAGATGTAATGGTTGATGAGCCCAGTTGAATGGAGAAGTTGTGATGACTCTTTGTGTCGGCCGGGATTACAAGCAGTTCTGTTTTAGCAAGGTTCAGCTGCAGGTGATGGTCCTTCATCCAGAGCGAGATGTCGGCTAGGCATGCTGAAATACAATAGAAGTGAATGAGTACCACCCATTGTTCGGTTACGAACATTCTTCAATCAAAATATCTTCTTTTGTGCTCTGCGGAAGAAAGAAAGTCATACAGGTTTGAAATGAGAAGAGGGAGCGTAAATTATGACAGAATTTTCATTACTGGGAAAACTATTGCTTTAAGAATTCAGTCTACCCATTGCCTTGCATGACTATCCCACATGGGGCATCATCTTTCTCTCCTTGAGGTGGTCTCAAGCACCTCAGTCGCTTTCGTATGTCCCTCAGCCTCTCTTCAATGAACACAGTAGCTGGTCTATTATTTCGGCATTGGGCATACCATGTTTCCTGGAAAGACATTGAAAATGTATGAACATACAATACACATGAACCAAGGGCCTGAAGTTCATTTTGAATAATACTACATATTTCCACAGGTTTTGCAATTATAATGCGTAACATGCACTATTTACATAGCAACAAATCTTACTACTCACATTTTTATCTCAGTTTTATCATGCAGACAGGGGAATGCATGTACCAAGGCTGATGCTAGGTTCTTTTTTGTCTCCGAGCTTGGTGTATGAAAAAGAAAAGACAAAAATAGTGAATAATCAGAAAAAACTTGTTTTTACAAATTCTGATAAAGTTGTCGTGTGTACGTGCAACTTTTAGGAAAAAGTTTTCTACTCCATAGTTTACTTCACTTAAGAACATGGCTCTACACAACTGCCTGCAGCGTCTTCACACACAGACAAAACTTAAAACAGAAATGTGAAGGGTTATTTAACCATAATCATGAGATTTGAATATAGTCTAGTGCACTTTGATACCCTTTGAAAGAAACATATGTTACGCTCCCTTCGAACTGGAATCATGGCAATATCCTGTGATGTATATTGATGCCACGGTACCGGATCTTGTAAATAATGGTAATAGCTGGTTTTTAATGGTTTAATTGCAATTTTATTATCTATGTATGGCAATAACTCAAATTAGATAAGATAAAAAGTGTCACCTCAAGAGAACGGTTGCTGTGGGTGTGCCAGCACGGACAGTCAAGAGCAGGTCTGAGGGAACAAATATATATATTTTAGTCAAAGATTGTCATTAACTTGGATTTAACAATAATAAATATGTGATTACAATATATTCTTATTGTGAAAAACTCGCATCCCACAGAAAAAAAACCTTACACCTTGTGTGCGGTTTGGCAATGCACTACGCTTTAGGTGATTATGATCTAATGTTAAATACATCACAAGTGGTATTTTACATTCAAAACGGCACATTTTGCCAAACGATCATGATTAAATGATACAAAGAGCGATACAAACCTTTATTTCTCGAGAAATAACGATGTAGTCAGTCTGCTTGAAGCGCCGTTATGAAACTTTACTTTGCCCTCAGTCAAAAACGATTTGCCAAAAAAACAAAGAATAGATTTATGAAACCAAATATTGACCATTAGATATATGCCCAAAATTAATAATATTTCATGCTTAACTGCTAACGTTACAGACATCAGAGCCAGTGGTGAATTTCAGAAGGACTTGCAAGGTAAGGCTGCGATAGGCGGAATACATGAGCGCCGAGCACTCGGTGGTTCCCTGAAGCTCACGTCTCCGAAAACATCCAAGCAAATTTTTAAACATTTTTACATTTAGTGACTAAATAAAAGAAATAATATGCAGCTTTTCTGCCTATCGCCTTTCACTTCCACCTCGAATTCAGACAGCTCGAGCTGCGGTGCGCTGAGTTGATTTGACCCAATGAGCTGGGTTAATACGTCTAGGTGGGGAAAGGGGTGCATTAATTCAACTCTCAGCGAAAATGACCCAGAGTATAACCCAGCGTTTGGGTTACACAGAACTACCAAAAACTACCCAGGACGGACAAAATAACCCCCCAAAATGACCCAAATGGCTCAACCCAGCATTTGGGTAGAAAAAATAACCCAGGCTTTTAGTGACTTTTACTTGAGTAAAGGTTTTGGCTACTCTACCCACAAGCTTTATATTAATTGACTAACCCATTCATACAAACCATTGAAAGTGTTATAGTTATGGTTTGAAATGCACCAGTTTCTTTTTAATCAAACGCTAACCTCCAGCTCATCATTGTCTATCAGGGTTGACAAAGGCACCTAACACAGATGGAGGAAGCAGTGAACAGTGTTACCCTTGTCTTCTCATTCACTCAATTGACAGTTTCAGCGTAAAGGAGTGAGGCTTCCCCAGGAGAAGGAATTGGTTTAGTAACCTGACAATCAAAGTCATTGAACCAAATCTTTCTGTCTTTTTTCTAAATACTAACCTCCACAAAGAGTGAGGAATGAAGAGAGAGAGACAAATAACTGGTGATTGGTAATGTTGTAGCTCAATGGGTAGAACATTATGTTAGCCGTTGAAAGGTCATGGGTTTGATCACAGAAAACACTTATACCTTTACATTATATTTCACATAAAAAAATCATAATTTATTCACCTTTGTGTCATTCAAAACTTGTATGTGAGTCTCAATAGTTTGTGTTCATACAATGGAAGTCAATCGGAGACAATGTTGTTTGGTTGCCAACGTTCTTCAAAATATCTTCTTTTGTGGCTTGGAATGAAATGAGGATGAGTAAATGAAAAGACTTTCATTTTTGAGTGAACTTTTCCTTGCAGTGTAAGTGGCTTTGAATGAAAAGCGTCTGCGAAATGCATACATGTAAATAGTTTAATTTTACCAGACCTTCAGAGTCAATGAATCATCTTCACCAAATTCTAACCTACTTCTACAGAGGAAGAAGAGCGGGAGAACTTGCCCTGCCTCAGTGATTTGACAGACAGTCAATGCTCGGTGAGTTTTGCCTTGGGTAATAGATCATTACACACCCATAATTACAAACCGAATCTCTTTCCACAGCACAGCCGTAGACAGTACAAACTGTTTCTCTTTAGCAGCTGTGCAACGCTATGCTGACTCTCAGCTCTCCTGCCTGAACATCCCTGCCCTTTCCACCTCGTGAAGAAACTAAAGAGGCTCCTCTCCGAAGTTGTGGTTGTTTATCCCTCATAAATTCCCATTTTACCCTTATTTTAAACTCCTCCTTATCTCAGGTTTGACATTTATGAGGAGTGACAGTGTGTGAGGACACAGAGTCACCAGAACTACTAGCTTTATATGGATGTTATTTTTTCACCACACCAATGGGCCACAGCCAGCACGGTTCACTCAATTTCACACAGTACCCTCTGTACCAGGCGAGCAGGAACTCACAGGTAGATGCTGCTAACTGGACCAGAGAAAGCGGTTGGGACGTAATTGGCACAACACCACGCGTTCCTGCCAATGCAATGTTCTCAGAGTGTTGTTTGCGATGGTAATGTGGTGTACCGAACCATTTCTTCTCCCGGCTGGTGCAGGTGGTGAATGATGCCAAAAAGTAGATTGGAAATAAGGTTGCAAACAGATGTAGCTCAACGTTCGGAATCGGAAACCAAATAAGAGACACAGTATTTACACCGAAATTGGTGTGGCGTTGCAATGAGAGTTTTGACAGCGTGAAACTATTTTGTATGCTTTAAACTGTCACATTATGATATTGCATATGAGCACAAATATATTAAATATGAATATATTACATATCTCAAGATAAGTTTTTAAACATTATTGAGGTTGTCATTTTTACTGTACCCAAAAAGCATATCCATAAAATACTTAAAACAATGGATTTAAGGTGATAGTTCACCCAAAGTTAAAAGTTCTGTCATTATTTACTCACCCTCCTGTCATGACTTTCTTTCTTCTGCAGAACACAAAAGAAGATATTTTGAAGAATGTTTAACAGTGATGGCACCAAGCGGCAACCTTCCGATCTCTCTCGTGAAGCCAACACGGAAGTGACTTAAACTGCAATTCATTGACTGGCCGCTAGAGGTTTTGTGTCTATATAATAGACGTGAATGGGTGCCGCCACTGTTCGGTTACCAACTTTCAACTTATCTTCTTTTGTGTTCTGCAGAAGAAAGTCATACAGGTTTGAAATGACAAGAGCGTGAGTAAATGATGACAGAATTATCTATTATGGGTGAACTATCACTTTAAGTTTTCCATGGATAACTTTTTCTGAGTAGATTACCAATCATAAGCTTTAAGTGAAATCTTATCAAAATGTGTTGTTAACAAAAAGGTTCAAAACATTCTATAAACATTAAGATTATTACAAAAAAATAGCAAAAGATAATCTATATAATTCTGATGAATTTATTATCCATCCCACCACCAGCACTCCTTAAGCACCTCATAAGTGTTTGTGCACTGTACCTGCAGTAACAGAATTTGACCTGTAAAAATGCTGACGGGTTGATTTAATAAAATATGTACATAATGTAACCGGATATAGAAGGCCACCACAACCACACAAACCAAATTCTATCATCAATTTGAATTTATGTATGTGCATTAAAAATGAATGTGTTATTACTGTAGATGAATTATTGATTTATATAGTAATATAATTATGCATTACATAGTCGGACGTTGGTCAGAAATTGATATGTTATGAGAAGGGTATTAATATTTCAGTGAATCAAAATCACTTGGGTCAGTCCAAAGTTATGCTGATCAGCATATATTAACATTTACACCAAGGGGTTTCAGGTATTATGGGAAAATCAAAACAATTATGGATATTAAATATGAATTTAATGTGTGAGTGAGGCTTCTGCATTCTGCTCAGCATGCAGAAGGTCCAGTTAAGAACAGGAACAGTGTTTCTCGTCACTCCAGCATTGGACATTTAGATGTCTCCCTTATCTGCTGTAACACACCCGATTCAACTCATCTGCTCAATAATAAAGTACTGCAAGACCTCAATAGATTGTTTCATAAAAATGAGACAATTAAAATGTGCAGTGTTAGAGGTCCCCAGGAACAGAAACATTGGGAGAGACACCCATTTTTTGGCTCTAGGAATATATTGTGGTCATATTTAACTTTGGTAAGAACAAATAAATGCAGAACAGAAAATGTTAAATGATATTAAAGAGATACTTCACCCAAAAATGACAATTCTGTCATCATTTACTCACCCTGAAGTTCCAAACCTGTATACATTTCTTTGTTCGGTTGAACACAAAAACATTGGAAGGATGTTACCAACTGACATTTCTGGGGAATCATTGACTACCATAGTAGGAAAAATTATTGTACATTATTATACATTTTTTTGTTCTGTTGCACACTAAATGAGATATTTTGAAGAATTTAGGAAAGTACCATTATAGAAAACTACCATTTTAACTTGTCCTATTACGGTAGTGAATGATTTCCCAGAAAAGTCAGCTGCTAATATTTAAATTTCATTTTTGGGTGGTATCTCATTAACTTTTTCAGTACAAGGAAAGAGCTTTAAATTTAGCCTTGGAAGAATTTGATGTTTGACAAATGTTTAAGTTCATTTTAAAATCTCTGACTGTGATTGCCAGATTTTCGGCATGTCTGGGTAGTTTCTGACACCATCAAGGTCTCTTCTGGAAATGTGAGATAACTTTTTTCTTGGGAGAAAAATCTGCAAAAGACTTAAGCGAAAGTTTCATTCACTCTCCATTTAATCTCATTGCTCTCTCAGAGATAATTTGAGATATTACTCTTTCTTATGGGTAGAAGCTTTTCTGTGCACACGAACATACCTCCCATAAACGTCCTCTTCTGTGTCTTGACATCCTATTTTGGAAAAGAATGTTAGCAATTCAGGCAGGAGTTAAATGATGTGTAATGCTGCAGTTGTGTATGTGTGTGCTTGCTCCTCCGTCTGAACCCTTTCGCTCGGCCAGTGACAGATGTGCATTTTTGCTGACAGTGCTGATCTACAGCGAGCCAGCCTGGCTACTCACCAAGCTATTACTTAATTCATTGACATTTGCCATAATTGCCTGAGGGCAGTTTCCAGAGGAAGTATAGGGCTCTAACAGGATTGGATTAGAAAAATACAATTACCATTTCAGATTTAAGGAGAGTAATACGAGGGAGGCTTTGACATGAAGGAGAGGGGGGTGGGAAGGGCAGGCGAGAAGCAGGAAACTTTAGGAAATGTTAATGCATTAACGTTAAGATGTGGAAATGAGGGATGTAAAGGGGAAAGAAAAGTGTGGCTGTGTTATGGATGGCCGCTCATTTTTGTCTCCTGTTTCTCGTCGACTGCCAGTTGATCACGGTGGCTTGCCTGCCGAGCCGGCAGAAATGGACTGTCGGGGCAGCTTGGATATGTCGATTCAGAGATAATGACATATTGAAGCTTCTGAACCACGGTCGTATCATCTCTCTTGTAATTGGTTCCTCCACCGGTTTATTGTTCCCAGCTGTAATGCTCATAGCTTAGAAAGTGTGTGCGTGCGTGCCTTTGCTCTATGGGTTAGACCAAAGGTCTGTATGAGTGTTAAAGAATTAAATCAAGAATCCCCCTCCCATTCGGGTCCAATCCTCGCCAAGACTCCATCGGGCTTTCGCACCCGGGGCCTCACGTACAAAGACTTGCGTTGATTCCATACTAAAACATTGCGTACGGACAAAGCTGTAAATAAAAAAAAACTCATGCCAGACATGAAGTTGGCATGGAGGAATGCATATTCTCACGTTAATTTCACTGTTAGTACATCCGAACGTGAGCATGAAAGCTGGCGTACGCAACATTTTTGTGCGTACGCAGTGTTGATACATGAGGCCCCAGGAAACAGGCCATTACAACTAAAGCAACCTTCTCTTCATTCCAAGTCTGTACTTAGAGACCCTGCAGTCGGTGTGTGTGAATTCACTTATTCACAATAGACGCGCAATCTCACTTACTTTCTCGACTGATCTTAATTTGCATGAGATTCCGCTTGCATTACCTGCAAATGTATGGAAGTTATGTATCATAAATCATGCATTAGTGGGAGCCACCGTAGGCATAGTTTTCAATTGTAGCATCCCGTTTCTGTCTTTAAACACAGCCAAGACAAGCAGATTTGCATTTACTGGGGCCGCTTGATTAAATGTCATGCAGCATATCAGCAAGCGCTGAATGCATCTTCTTTAAAGGGGAAGCTGTCTAAAATTACTTGTGCTCCAGACGACCTTGCTGTTGAAGTTATCCCTCCTTGAAGGGTAAGACTCGCTCTCTTATGATTTAGTCAAAGGCCTAACATAGATAATTTATCAGCCCGATAGTAATTTTTCATACACAAATGATAGTCATGAATCAAGCCAGCCTATATGGACACACCTTTGTGACCTCAGCTGACTCCTTTATGTGTACCTGTAAAGTTTACTCCTTCCTCAATTTATTTCTCATTTTCTACCAAATTTACAATAGAACATGTTAATGGATTTTAACCGGAGTACAATGAAAGTGACCTATTTGTCAGGTATGGTGACCCATACCCAAAATGTGACCTCTGCATTTAACCCATCCAGAGACTAGTGAACACACGCACAGCAAGTCGTGAACACACGTACAACCAGAGCAGTGGGCAGCTATCACTGCAGCGCCCGGGGAGCAAGTAGGGGTAACCCGCTGGTCATGAGTCCGACTCTATAACCATTAGGCCACGACTGCCCCACGACTTTGACCCAGGTCTACAAATTCAGAAGGCACCAAGAAATCTATCAGAAATAGATGTTATTTTCAGTATAGGGCTGTCACGATTATGAAATTTGACTGGCGATTAATGGTCTAATAAATCATTGCGATTATGACGATTAATTGTCTGTTTTAGGGCTTTGACGATTATGAAGATTAATTGTCTGTTTTTGAGCTTTGACATTTAATTCTCATACATTTTTGATTCAGCGATTGAAACGACCATATTGTTCTGAATACAAGACCATGTTTTTTTCTTGGAAATACATCGGAAAAAATTGGGTCATCATATATTTAAGGTTTAGGCTTTTACCTGTCAATAATACAACCGCCAAATACTTGTAAATTAAGTAAATTGATCAGGAGTGAATTGAAGCCACCATTAAAATACTATCACTCATAGAAAAGCTTCTAGTCTGTTTTTTTCTCACTTGCAAGACTACAATAAAATTTTACTAGTGTGTTAGTGAAATTTTGGTAGACTGGTTTTCACACCGAGATTTGCTTAAATAATATTAAATTGTACTGCAGGTAATTTGTATATGTTTTAGTTTTTTTTTAAGTGATTGTGTTGTGGTGGTATATTTTACAAGTATTACCATGCTTTAGTAACAATATATACACTAAAATATGCAATATGCAGATGCACTACAGCTTTCCCTAATGTCTTCTATAGAGATGTGCAATAATTGCGATGATCTGAAACCATCGCAAAGAGGTCAAACAATCGCGATGAGACGATTATTTAATAATCGTGACAGTCCTATTTCAGTATACAGTATAAAGGCATTTTCATGTAAATTACTGTATGTTCTTTACTCATATTAAAATTAAGAGCTTTGTGAAAAATGATTTTTAGTGAACAATTACTCTCATTTAAAGGCAGAGTAAGCATTTTTTCACAAACGTTTTAGAAAACTGAGTCAGGCCGAGTGCCAAAACACACTTGTAGCCAATCAGCAGTAGGGGCGTGTCTGCTCATGTTGACAGGGGGAAGAGAGCAAGCGGGCATCAGAAACACTGTAGAAAGAGCAATGTCTTATTAATTGCATAAAAGTAAAGGATCTGTGGATTTTAAGTATAAAAAGAAAGATAAAAGGATGCAGCAGTTGGATGGAGCAGTTTTAATCTTCATTGTTAATCTGGAACCAGTGTGCTGCTTGTATATACTCGTCTCGTCTTCGCTTATTTTATTCATTGCATTTGCATACTCTACTTTATATTAATGCATCAAAGGACTATAACCTTGAACTACTATTGCAATTCAAAAGATAACTTATAGATCCATTAAAAAAATGTACTGGTTCTAACAATATGTATGCTTATGGATATCTAAGTGTTTCAAACAAAACTCAAATATCTGATGCAATCAAATCAAAACACACAACATAGTTTTTATGTGTACTAGTGCATTGCCTGAAATTGCAGCTGCCAGACCAGACAGGAATTGTCCATCTTTGGATAGTACTTTTCAGTTAATACCAGTTTTCAGTTGTGTGTGTAATATGCATCAGACTGTCAGTAAACTGACTTTGGACATCTGAGGATATACAGTACAAGACTAGGCTAAACATAATAATGAAGAGAATCTTTGTTGACCTGATGCTGGAATGAGTAAAGGTTCTGACCGCTGTGTTTAGCTGTATTTCATGTGTTTAGGCAAGGCCAGGGATGTGTCAATGACTGCTGCTGGCGATCATTGGCTTTTACCTTGCCTCCATCTGTTCTGATTTATCTTAGATCTTTCTTCATCAAGGGTGACAAGGCTGGTCCAGTTTTGTCCTTAGGTTAAACGCCTGAGCCCACGTCAGCAGAACTGAAATTTCTACGAACAGCTGAGAGTTAACACATTGACGGTTCTACAATGTTATACAATGTTCTAGATGGAAAAGGTTTCACACTAGGAAGGACTTTAGACTGTAATTTCCCGGTTAGACAGCCTGTTCTCATTTTTCACTCTTACGTCTAAGTATGAATCATTACAGCAGGTAGATGGCAATTAATAGTGACATACAAGCAGTCAAGAGCATTACAAATTATATAAACTTTTTAATCAAAAGCAAAACCCAAGTATAACCTCAGTCTTAGTGATATGAAACATTGTTGGACACTGCAATAGCTTGTCACAGTTAGTCAGCGTAAAAAAAAGAAGTATTGTTTTTGAAGTTTGGTTTGGTGTGCTGTTAAAGTAAAAGGGATACTTCACGCAAAAATGGAAATTATGTCTTCATTTACTCACCCTCTAGTTGTTCCAAATCTGTATAAATATATTTGTTCTAATGAACACAAAGATATTTTGAAAAATGTTAGCAACTGACATTTCTGGGACATCATTGACCTGGGACATCATAAATTGTCTTCGCCTGCATTTCAGTGGACTGTGTGCAGATGTGTTGTGAAAAATGCTACGGGCAACCCGAGTTCGAATGCCGGTTTCCCAGCTGCTTTCATGCAGATTTTTTAAAGTTACCACATTTTCACTCATTGTTTTCTCTGAATTTGATTGCCTGTCTGTCACAGGACAGATGTCCAAACAAGGTGTGAACCAATAATATTCCAGAAAATCTTTATTGCATACAAAACCTATGACAAAAACATCATGTGTATGTAGAGAATTAAGTTCTCTCTCTGTCCATCTTTCTCACTCATACAAACACACTGCATTATATCAAAATAGCTACAGTACCCACCTCAATACTAATAAATGTACTGTAATCACACTAATAGCTTTGCAACTGTCCACCACTGCTAAAAGACAGGACAGAAACATCTAATCACATACACTCGCTATCTTTCTCTCTCTCTCTCAATCACGCTTGCTATTCCAAAAACTGCTTAGTTAGTGCTTTCTAAGCAAGATGCCTACTGACATAAGAAAATTAAAAAAAATGTCTTTAAAGGGATACGCCACCCAAAAATGAAAATGGTTTCGTGAATAATTCAACCTCAAGTAGTTCCAAACCTGTATAAATGTCTTTGTTCTGTTGAACACAAAGAAATATATTAGAATTGTAAGGGTGGATCCGCTATAGTGGTTCAGGCTATAGGGATGCCGAAATGACTTAAAAAACATTAACAGCAAGATGGTAGAACACTGTGTATTTCTTGTCAAATTCCACCCTTCTGCGACTTATACCAACGAGGGAAATAAGTGCAGTGATTATAGCTAAATATGTGGGAGAGCATTGCTAAAACATGACTACATTGTTTTGCAATATGGAGCGTTTAAATATTACCATCAAACCAACACTAGTTTGCACTTTTGAAAATGAAAGTGTTTAATAACAGACTTAAATTGATGTTACATGTAAAATGGTTACCAAGTAATAAAATGGTATGATACAAGAAACAGTTTCCAAATGTATATGATATTACCTGAGAGATAGCATAGAAAGGAAGAAGAAGAACGAGAGCTCCTGGAGAGGAGCTTCCAGGAAGCAAGAAAAGAGACAGAGCATATCTCACATTTCCCTTTTATCCTTCCTTTCCTTGACTAAACTTAACATGATGCATTCAAATTGACCAATCAGGGCCACCTTTAACCCCACTGTACTGAACCCACAATAAACAAACATCTCGGCCTATCCGCTTGTTATGCCTGACGTCACGCACCAGCATACATGGAAGGTCATATATTATTTCCGGGTCCAAATACTCAATAAGATGCTATAGGCAAAAAACTAAAATACTAATATATGCTCATGGCGAGCTATAAAACTATCGGAAAACCACGAGTCTAACCTTTATCTTCATAAGGAAATCCCACATGGCCAGTCAGCAATTTATTTTTCATAATGTATTCAAATATTGATGTCAAATATTCAGTGAGCCTGGTGACTGCAGTGTATACTTAGAGTTATTACACGGCTCATTTGAATGCTTGATCCTGATTGGCCAGTCGCGACATTCCAAGGGTTGTTCTTTTCAAATAACAACCGCTCAAAACTAAAAACACATGACGGGTACTACTTGTATGTTTAATACCCCTCCGCTCCAACAACGGTTACCGTCTGGCGCCATCTTGTGACTAAAACACTAGACAACCGCTTAATAGCCGCTTGGGACTATATCTTTTCGCGGAAGGTTTACGCTTTCAAAATAAACCATTAATAAGCTAATAAAATGATTCAAATTCATATTTTTTGTCCAGTTTTTTTCTCATGTGGCAAGTAGCCGTGTAATAAGCGGGATAATGTACAGGCAGCCGGTTGTTATCGTGAAAGAAGCCCCTTCAGTGTGATACAAGACCCTCCGCTTCGCGTCGGGTCCTGATCACACTGTCGGGGCTTCTTTCGCGATAACAACTGGCTGCCTGTACATTATCCCTTACTTAATAAATGTTTCGCTTAAATATGCAAAATGAGTAAACAGTGCTCATAAACAACAGTTTAAGCTGTAGACAACGCTTGAAATGAATAGATGCTTGGCCCGAAAAAGGTATTCCTTATGTCACCACTTAACAACAGAATAGTGGTTAATCACTATATCAGCACCCCTTGATCTTTAGAAGGGCAAATGGAGAATTTTGTGCGAAGAAAGAGGGGGTTGTGACAGCAATACATTGCTGTTATTTTTTCCAACCCTACAGAAGAATGTTATTTCTAGGGGCAGTCAAAAAATGGTAGACAAAGGTACCCCAGAACTGTGTGTTTTCCTAAATTCTTAAAAATATCTTCTTTTGTGTTTAACAAAACGAAGAAAAATATTTTTCTATATTCTTTCTACTATGGTAGTCAATGGTGCCTCAGAAATTCTAGTTGCTAACATTTTTCCAAATATCTTCAACCAAACAAATACATTTATACAGGTTTGAAACAACTGGAGGCAGAGCCGGCCCTCCCTATAAGTGAACTAAGCGGCTGCTTAGGGGGCCCCCAAGAGCACATGAAATGACAGATTTTTGTGATATATTCACAACATGCATCCATTTTCTCACGTAGGGCTGTACCCACTATTTTTTCTGTGGTGTGTGTTAAAATTTGTGAACTTACTGACTAAATGCAACATTGAAATATCAAAATAAGTGAGGTGGCCAATCAAATAAAAGGAGGCGGGCATTACTGGTTACAGAGCCAAGCATTGACCAATCAAATCAAAGAAGACTGAGCTACTGTCACGTCTTCAGCTTTAGTTAAGCAAGACACTTCAGTTTTAAAGTTGATATAGTGCTGTGCAACACACGACATTCTGTGACTATTCTAACATACTAAGTGAGTAAACATTCAATATTTGTCAACTGTTTAGTGTTTAAAGATAGAAATGTTGAACAACCGACAGTATTCACTGATGCAAACGACAAAATGCAGATGAATATGTAATTTATAATTATCCGTCAATTCAGTGTTTTATTTGGGATAAGGTTAAAAGTAGTTGTGTGCATTTTGTAAATTAATTTAATGGTTATCAGGTAAATACACTAAATTAAAAAAAAAGATTAAATCATCTTCAAGGGGTGTGTGCCTTTAAAGGGTGTTTATGGGTTGTGGTTAAAATAAAATAAATTTTTAAAATAAAAATCTTTGCAAATAGTTAAATGCATTGAACAATAAATGATACAACGTTTGTATGATTAGTCCCTGTATGGTCTGTGCTCAAAAATTAAAGGGAGAGTTCACCTAATATTCGAAGTAATGAAATTATTAAATGTTGAAAATCACAATACACTTGTAATGCAAGGTTTATATCTTTTTGTTTTCATGATATTCCTACATCCCAACTGCAACTACAACAACTAATATAATTGTTAGATTTAAAGTGTGCGTGCAAATAATCAAACATTGACAATAGTCGATTGTATTGTGAGCACAGGGGGAGCCCCAAATAAAATTCTGCTTAGGGCCCCATAAAGGCTTGGGCCGGCCCTGACTTGAGGGTAGGTAAATGATGACAGAATTTTCATTTTTGGGTTGACTATCCCTTTAAGTAAACATATGAACATGTGGCATAAGCAAAATATTTCAAGTTACAATATTATTTCAAGTAGACAATGAATTGTTGAATCCATTCTTGTTGATTGTTGAAACTAACATTTTCTCCCAACATTACAAGCTGAGGGAAAGTATTAATTTATCAAATATATTAGGCCATAATCCGAAAAAATATAATTAAACAGAAAGGTACGCAAACTCTCATTCTTTGCAACTGCTAAAATACTCTTGATGCTTTTGAAACACAGATAAATAAATCTCTTTCGCATTTCGGTGTTTAGAAAAGCCTTTCATGTTATTACCTGATGGATTTCAGAGAAAAAACACCATCTCTTTGTTTTGTCCCCGTTGCCCTGTTTAGAACAATCTATCTCCAGGGTAACCACCACATCCTGTCTGTCTGATTTTCAATTACTTACGAGGTCCTGTCCTCCACTTCACTGTCTCAGCGAAACCTTATCCTGCTCACAGACCCGATACCATCTGTGCTTTTCTCTTCTCTTTCTTTTTCTCTCGGCCTGTCTCCTTCCATTCTTTGTCTCATCCGTTGCTCTCTTCAGTCATTACCTCTATCTCTTGCTCTTTCTCCAGGTGTCGTCTCTGTCTTTCTCAGTGTCCCTCGCTCACTTTGTTTGTCTGTCCTTGTTTGCAGCTTGCAGTCTAACCTACAACCTGTGCTACATACCTAATGCTGTGTTCTGTCAGAGCCACATTTACACATGACACGAGCAAGTGCATGTCCTTGCGGTTCTGATTATTTTTTTATTTTATTTGAAGCCGGATTTGAGTCTCTCGGTGCATCCGTACATTTCTTGTTGGCTTGCAAAGCTTGATGCTTTAGCTTCTTTTAGAATTATTTGTGTAGCCAGTGTAAATGTAAATGTAAACCAAAATGATCAAAACCTAAATCACTTAACATGATAGTTCACCCAAAAATGAAAATTCTGACATCATTTACTCACCCTGTTGTCATTTCGAACCTGTATGACTTTCTTTCTTCCTCAGAACACAAAACTAATCGCTAACCGCTCAAAACTAATAACACCCTGTAACCCGGATGCTGCAAGTCATTTTGAGAGGGGAATATTACACAAAAATGAATTATAAATATGTCTTTTAATAACATATGACATTATATTTACAAATGATTAAACAAATTTGCCTGTTCGTGACGTTTGAACGTCATTTCTTACTTAAAACTTAGTTACTTCGAAACTAAACAGCTTTTCCTCGTGGAAGGTCTGTATTCTGTAAAAATGAGCTAATAAAATATTTCAAATTCACATTTTATGTCCAGTTTTTTCTCATGTGGCAAGTAGCCGTGTAATAAGCGGGATAATGTACAAGCAGCCGGCTGTTATCGCGATAACATATTTCTGCGATAACAACCGGCTGCCTGTACATTATCCCTTACTTAATTTAGATTTTTGTTTTAGGTCATTTTGCTACTGAAGAAAATGTATCTTGATTTATGAATTTTTAGATATTTGTACTGCAAAACAAGACAACAAAAAGCTATTTATTTTGATCATCTTATTAACTTTATGTAAAAGCAAAATCCCACTGCAATTGTGTTGCTGTACATATTATTTAATATTTAAATATCTAATACTTTGTATTTAGTACAAGAGCATTCTTGCCTGTGTGATGTTGCTTAATTGTTACTATTTGTATTAGAAATGTGATGTATTCATTGACATCTGTCAGACATTTCTCGGAGTACACTGGATGCACAGCTGCAATGGAATTCTCCATATTCATCACTTCCATAATTGC
This sequence comes from Triplophysa rosa, assembly GCF_024868665.1. Classification (NCBI taxonomy): domain Eukaryota; kingdom Metazoa; phylum Chordata; class Actinopteri; order Cypriniformes; family Nemacheilidae; genus Triplophysa; species Triplophysa rosa. The sequence goes on from NC_079890.1 coordinate 30,658,535, forward strand.
TCTCTGCGTCATTATTTTATCTCTCTCACACTCTACAAAGCCATTGACTGCATCAGATTTAACGTCTCTCCAATCTAGGCAGATTTAGCCCCCCGCTCCTTCAGTGTATGATTTCAATGCCACCCCATTGCATTATCAGTCAAACAGTGAAGTGCCGCGTACATTAACCCTATGCTTGTGTATGGGAACGTGTAAGTGGCAGCATGTCTTTCCAATCTTCTACCCAAAGTTCTGCTGCAGGGCTTTTGTGTGGCACACAGTAAAAGGTGCAAGCGAGAGAGATTTACAGCCAGCCACTCCCTTTGGATAAGCTGGGAGTGAGAAGGATTTCCAGTCAAATAATCAACTAGACAGAAATATGCATGTCCACAACATGCTAATATCTGGCAACCTCATCTAACAGGAAAACATAATGATTATACGAGCTGGAAACTTTGTACAATTCACATGGTTCACATTTTTTCAAAAACAGTTATTAGAGAAAAGCAAGAATGAAGCCCAAATTTATGAAAAAGTTATGAATTGCTATGAGATTATGTTGGATCTAGACGGTCTGAAGTAGAACCACACACACATAGGGATGCAGGGGAAATTCTTCATGGGAGAATGAATGTAAACAATTTGTTACACACTAGAAGTGTGAACATAAGAAAGTAATAAGTTTGATTTTGGGAAGTGCAAGGATTTGCTGCCTAATTTTCTGAGCATGACTATGTCAATATTGATTTTTGATGTAAGATAACCTCTATGGTCCAAAACAAGAAGATTCTGTAATCCTGCAAGGTAGATTTCCTCAAATGTTCAGCCTTACAGACAGAAAACGAATGATGACAGATTTTCAGAGAGTTCATGAAAAGTTGCGGCAAACTGAAAACTGATGCTTATTACACAAAAAGTTGGCGCTGGATTTCTCACATAGACAAAGAATAGGCTGACAAACGTCACTAAAGCGAACAGCTCTCTCATAACACGTCTCCACATCTCTTTTGAAGGTTCACATTCCTGAAGAGTCATCCACTGCACCCCTCTCTCCATCTAGAGTCTGCCACTTCAAAGGCAGAAAGCACAAGAATCGCATGTTAGGTTGCACAACATGTAGATGTGGTATTGAGACAGCTATCCTGTCATTCCTGTCTCTCACATATACAATATAGACTCGTATTCATTACAGGCGAAAAAGTTAAGTGAGGCCTATTTGATAGTCTTTCATATCAGAGGAAATCTTCCTAGAACAAATCAGCTCTATTGAAGTACCATGAAATTCTTGAGAAGGAACATAGTGCTTGATATAGTTTTGGAAGAGAAGAAAACGAGTGAAGTTTGTTTCTTATACAGTAACTTTCATAAAGTATAACTAGAATAAAAAAAGATTATCTTCCAACATTATCCTTAGGGCTCCATCGATGGACCGCTTTAAATCAGTTACGTCTACAATTGCTCATGGATCAAGATTTCTCTCTAAACCTTACTACAGTATGTTAAAAATGAGGTGAAAATTTTGGAGATATATCATCTTGTCTGTATTGTCAGAATGCATGATTCTAAAAGGTCTCCATATAGCATGAAAGAAAAACTCATGTCATCTATGACACTTTGTATTCAAGAACAGCTCTGAAAACACATCCTATCTGCAATATTATCTTTGACCTATCAATATTCTCAGAGGTTTTCAAGACACCGCTGATATGCGAGGACAAAAGTATGGAGGGAGCCATGCATGTGAGGGGAGATTTTGCTTTACCATAGCTGGTGTAGAGTAAATTAAAGGCAAATCAGCTTAGAGTAATCCACAGGACTGTTGTGTTGGATCATCCGATGCAATTGACACAACGCTTGTTAGTTTGATGTGTGTAGCTGGACTTTGTGTGTCTGCAGAAGTTAGTTAGTTTAGTTTATTTATCCCCTTAGGGAAAGTAAGGTTGCAGCGAGCTCACACAGACACAATAAGAGTCACAATTGGCATACAAAAATCAATACATAATTCAATAAACTAATTTGATAAATAAGATTTGTCCAGACCAGTTGGCTTAATCAATTGATATCAGATGAAAAAACATAAGAAATAGAATTTAAAAATGTAATTGCTTGAGGGATAAAAGAAAATTTGGACCTGTTTTTCATACACCGTGGGACACAGTACCGTTGACCGGATGGCAATTCAAAGGCAAAGGCTATAGGATGTCTCTTATCTTTCACAATATTGTTAGCTTTATTCAACACTCTATCTTTATATATACTTTCTATACTCGGTAAAGAAATCCCTAACAGTACTGCAAGGCTTCTCCAGTATCACTATTCCAGTTGTACGGCAATGTACTGTAATCTAGGACAAAATTCTTGGCTAGACTCATTAAAGCCTTTGGGAGATGTTTCACCTTTCTAACAATAGCAGTTTCACGTTATATTCCAATAAGATGGTTAATGTTTTGAAGAAACTTTCACTGTGGTTAATCTTTCCATTATAAAGTACAGAGGTGGATTGCAGTTTTCACTGGAGCGGCACATAAATCTTTCATAGCCATCAAGGCTAATAAATATTTGTCTTGGCGGCAGATGCCGCATATGTCTCATTCGTCGGGTCAGACGTTAAGATACAGTATATATTCATGAAACAGAAGGGAATCCCATCAGGCCCAATTTATGTTACAATTTGGATGAGCTATAAAAGCACTTTTTTGCTTCTCTTTGATCCCTACATTTGAGAATTAATAATACGAGAAGGCTCTTGCATTTTATATCAGTGAAGTTAAACAGGAAATACGCTGCCCTCTCATTTCATCTCGAAAAGATAATAAATTAAACACCAGGTTTGTTGCTCATTAATTGTTACTGATTAAACTTGCATGTACTGCAAGTACGTCCCGAATTAATCTGTCTTGTTGAAAGTCATAATGAATTGAATTATCATTCTTTCTGGTAATTGAAAGGATGGTTTACTTGATTTGTATTTATAATCAGAAGCACCCGGGCTGGCAGTAATGATGACATGTACAGTAGCTGCATACTGTAGCAGGAATAAAATAGACCAATTTAAACAGGTGTCTCCATGTTTATATGAGTAGAATTCGTTGATTCAGTCATGAGTCGAACCCACACAGAATCTGTTCAGTTATGATAAGGATCAAATCGTAGTATCGTTCAACATCTGGTTGCTGTAATATTACAGTCAATTTCAAAATGATTTTATGCAATGATTGTGCCATTTACACATAAGTTTGTGACAAGTTTTATCAACCATTGTTGTGATACAAACTCTAACAGTGGTTCTCAACCTTTTGGCTTCAAATCTCTCCCATCGTTTCACAACCATATTTGAAGCCCCCGCCACTCAATATTTCTACAGAATAAAATATTCTAGAGCTTGATATTATTAGAAATATGTGGGTAGTTGACAAACCGCACATGTCCTATGGCGTGACACAGCAAAAATTTAGAAAAAAATTACAATGAAGATAAAAAATTACTTTTATGCTATTTTATATTATAAATATTAATAATATAAAACATACTATTAAGCTAATTAAACTATCAGTTTGTTTTCTACATTTTTGCTGTCACACCATAGGACATGGTACGATTTATTTGTCATACCCTTCTTTTTTTGTTATAAAAATAACCAAACATTTAGAAATATCTTGGTTTTATATTATTTTAATGCTTATTTTGTTTATTTTAAATCATTTTTGATCATCTTAGGACCCCCTTAAAACTATGTCAAAGCCCTAGTTGGCCCCGGCCCCAACTGGTTGAGAAACACTGCTCTAAAACAGGAAGCTTATTTAACACGAAATGCACATAAAATATGTCCATCTATAGGGTAATTTTATACCAAAAATGTATTTTGCAATGCTTTCACAACATCAATATCCACTGAACACTCAGTAAAATAAAAGAAACATTTCTTATGTAGCCAGAGAAGTACATATTTTTTCAGATTTAAGTATGCTCCCTCATTCACACTGACCTGAAGTTTTAAACACGATTGAATTAAATTCACTGATTTTGACATGGCTGTTAAATTCAGCACCTTCTGCGCATGTCCTCAAAATCACTCAGCCCACTCAAAATGTGTAAAACTAAAGAGTTAAAAACTGCGCACCCATCCACAGGTAAACAAACACCATATTTTAAGTCTGAAAACCGGTGGTGGTGTGCAGAATTTGACCTCGTTTTCGAGCAGCATGAAAATCCCAGACATGATGTAGAACAAATTAGTTTAGCAAGGTAGACATATTAAAGCACAACCATATCATCTCTTCGAGAGCAACTTGTAGTAAAGCCACCCGGATGAATATGCAACTTACTGCAGCTTACAAGACTTCATAAACAGCTTATGATCATCCCAACTCGAGCACTGGACATTCTGAAAAGTTTTCACAACTTAAGATAACATATCAGCCGGTAAACTCGCTTCTGAAAGACATGCGAACAGATTTATTTTGTGCTAAACTGCTTATCTTCAGTGCAAGAAATCCGTTCTCACATTTCTGAACATCATCTGTCACTTAATTAATGTGCAATAATTGACAGAACGAATGGAGAACAGCAATAGTTTAATAAAATATCAGCAGTCAGATGACCTTCTGCCTAGATTCAAATGATGGAACATAGACGGTTTGATGTAATATGTAATAATCACAAAGGCATCAGCTGGTGAGGAGATTTGGAGACTCTGGGGACGAATGGCACAGATTTTCAGGTTAATAATCACTTGTTTGTGCGGATGTTAATGAACTCAACAGGGTTTACACCAATAAATGCATCCAAGCCCCCACGGCACTTCCTAGTTAGAGTCACAGCCTGGCACCCTTCATGAATATACAACTCCAAAAAAATGAACCCTCTTAATTAAACTGGGGAGAGAAAACAGTAAACAAAGCTCTCTGACCCTGTTATCTTTAAGGGGAAAGAGAGGCTTTGAGAGGGAACGGGTGTAAAGGGAGAGAAAAGGCTAGAGTCTCTGTGGAAATCTGAGGATGTTTTCAGTTGACTGTTTTTGCTTGCTGCAAACCCTGGAGTAATGTGTGACTTTGGGAGAATGCCCTCTGTTCTCAGCTGCATACATCAGCATTCGAGATGATTGTGTTTTGGGGCTGACTTGATTTGATAATGGTTTATTGTGATGAGTGGGTTATATTTGTATACATTGTAAATTATGGTGGGCGGGTGGGTGTGTATGCGTGCGTGCATGTCCACAAGGATGGTAAAAGTCTTTGTGGGGACCAATGATGTAAATAGTTTTATAAAAATTCTAAATGATGCGTATCAAAAATGTAGAAATGCCTGAAAGGTGTGTGTGTGAGGGTTTGGTTGAAGACTGAGGGTTAGCGGTATATGTCATGATGTCTTTGGAAAATCCCTACAATGTAAAAAATAAAATATCAGAGCTATATTTTGGTAGATTTCATATAGGTACAGCTCCTATCTATATTTGATAGAAATCAAAATTTCAAACTGTTCAACATTGTTTCAATAGTATTTTAAATAAGTAAAATCATACTCTACATTGCACTTATTGATCTCAAATGAAAACAATATTTTTTCAGATAAGCTACATGCCTGTTCTAGAGTAACAAAACGCTATCCACAAGACGATTGGCTCTTTTAACTGAAAGGAGGGACTTTTTTCGGCTGTCTTATAGACGGTTTCAAAGCAACAACATAAACAAACTTTACTGCGCAAAGCGTGCTTTTGTGGCCCGAACTTAACTTCCGGTACACATCCACAAAGAATAGTCCCTTTAGATTATTTCTGGTAAAAAGAAATAACAAATAAATTACATTATTTAGCAAGTTAAAAGTATGTCTAGTCAGTATTATTTGGGGTTACCAGTGGAAGAACCATTACTTGGCTAAACTTAAATGCAACAAAGTTACACAACCTATTCAACAAATTGTTTATACAATAAAATTCAACAATTTGTTTATTTAATACAATTATTATAATAATATAATAAAATATGTATTTATATTAATATTAATCAAAAGTATTATATTATTATATAAAAAGTTATATTACTAGCCACTAGCCAGACTGATAAACACCGAGCGGTAGTTAACTTCAGGTCAGGCGCGTGCGTCCGATGAAAACCGTCTATGAAGTGTTACAGTGTCTCCACATTGAGAAATGTTTCTTCCTATCTTTATCCAACCATGAATACATTGTATGATATAAACTGGATAGAAAGATTCACTTGGATATACTTCATTTTAATAATGACTATATGCTAAAAATACATTAAGGCAAAGCTGCTTGGTGATGGCTTATGTTAAAATATTTCTATTCAACAACTGTCAATATGTTAACCATTTGACAGACTATTTTGATAGTAGGTCTTCTTATAATTTTAAGCTGCAAAACATAAATAAACATTAAGCTTGCTGTTCTACCACTGCTTCACTAAAAATTATTTTGGTTTGCCTCTATTCATAGAGCTTGTAGAACTATATGATCAGAGCAGAGCAGATAAACAGGCCATCATTACACCATGAAATGTCAACAATCACCTTCAAAAAAGACAAATTGCTCTGTTGAGATTCTCTATAATTTAATATCCCATTTTTTCACTCTTCTCACTCATCCCTCCCCCTCTGCCTGTTAAGCGTCTGCTGGAGTCGATCTGACTTCTTTAAAATCTGATAAATTATGACGTGTCATAAAACTAATTCTCTCCAGAGGGCATGAATCACATGACATATCCCTTGTGTGCCCCACCTTTGACATTTTGTGTGTGTGTCTAACTAAGATGGATTAATATCAGCCTCCATTCTTTAAATTATTGACCCCATCCCGGTTCCTTGCCTTCCATCAGTATAACAGTGAAAAGAAAGTGTGAAGCAGTACAGAGTCAGAGAAAGAGAGAGAGAGAGCAAGTGATTATTTTGTTTTTTACTTGCACAAAAAAAACTACTCTGGACAATGAATATTATCAGGTAATGTGCAAATTTACAATGTTTTAAATGTGAACACTCCAGGTCACAGGTGATTTTATGGGCCTGCTTTTCTTTCACTTATTCAGCAGGAAGAAGTCCTGTTAATTTTTAATCCTAACATTTATTATTAAACCAATTCACATGAAAAATTCAGCAGCTAATCGTATTAACAGAATTGAATGATGAGAGTTTCCATTTTATTTAAGGACGTGTTCTTTTGTTTGTTTGTTTTGATGTTTCCAATCTATTTTATGTTTACCTGTGCCGAACGTATTCAGTTAATCTTAATATATTTCGTCAAAGCAGATTGGAAAGTTACAAACAAGTTATTAACTTTCGAGATTAAATAAAACATTGAGCATTATGTCGGAGGCTCACATAAAGCAAGGTGAAGATGTATGTGAATATAAGGTTATTTATAAGATATTTTGGAACTGACACCAGGTGGTCGCTATGTTCTCACAGTTTTCCATCTGTAACCTTTACAGAAATGAGAGGAAGGTCTGTTGCGGTTCACACAGTTAGGCCTATCTGAACAAACCGTTGGTCGGTTGTGTGTGTGCAGTTTGTCCTTGTAAATGTACGCTTTTCCACATTCAGTAAGATTTAAGTCTTTTTCTTTTTTTGTGGAACATGCGGTAAGCACAACTTCCTCCAAACCTCCACTGTCACAGTAACTACAGACCTTTTTGTAAACTTCAAATCAAATACTTAACTCATGTTTTATATAATTATTTAGGTCTCAACTCTAAAGCTAATCTTTCAAGTTTTTTACTGAAATAAATTGTCAGAAAATCCCCTTCCGTGTCTGATAGCAAATAATAACCATTATCACAGTAATTCTCCTCCTACCTGATGTGCTAATTGAATATACGTATGAGAAATCAGATCAGGTAAGAGTACAAATAATTAAGTAATACAAAATTATAATAAAACATGCATTGCATCGATCTAGGCATGTGATATACTAATATTTATTTTTTTCTTCCGTTAAAGGTCCAGTGTATTACATGTAGCGGCATCTAGCAGTGAGATTGCGAATTGCAACCATTGTCTCCACCCCTCCCTTTTGAAGCACTACGGTGGCTGTCACAGAACAAAGCTGTTGTCACGTTTTCTTCAAGCATTCTTTAACGGTCCGCCTGGAACAACACAAAGATGTCTGAACGAAGAAGTAAGCTGTCGTGTTTACATCAGTGGTAATAAGAAATCATCACAATCGACTAAACTCTTAATTCTTAAAAGTATGCCAAGATCACGGCATGAACTTAAAAACATTGTTGTTGCTGTCAACCTTTGACATGTTCCAGAATGTACTAGTCTGTAACTGCTGGGACATTTACATGTCTCTAAACATGACTCGGCACAAAATGCGTTTCGGGCACATAACATTTACTTTCTTATGATTTTGGTAAAAGCAGGACTAAATGTCCTAGCATGCATATACAGTATCTGTTGAATGTACTTTTCATGACTCTTTAGCGATTTTTTGGGACTAATATTTTCTAATAATAAAGGGGGCAGTAACGGTTCTGTAGCTTGTTCGGAATCTTCCAGTCCCTCCCAGGTTCAGATGTTCTCTCACCTCTAAGCAACCCTCGGATCAAACCTCCCAACTCTCAAAGATCCAAGCCCAGATTACCATCTTGCAGTTGCTACAAAATCATGCACGCAGCACACGCACACAAAACCCCTCAGGTGCAAAGTTGATCTATTTGTTTTACTTTGTTCCTTTGACAGTGGCAAAGCTTTGAAGTCATCTTTTATTCCAACAGGGTTGATTTTCATTTTTTGCAAGCTGTGGCAGGACCGCATCATTATTTTCTTACAATGAAAGCAGAAGAAAACAAGATCGAGACAATAACGCATCTCTCACTCACTTTCTCTTTCTGCCTGTCCTTCTTCTTCTGTCAGTTCTGACTGCTCTCAAAACTCACTTATACTTTCAATTATCCTCAACAACAGAGACCTCACAAGTGAGACCAAAAACTGTCAAAAATATGGCACTGTGCCTGTCAACTTGAAAATCATTTAGTGTCACTCTCTCGCTCATGTCTCTGTAAAGTTACTGTATGTCCGATTTGTGAGGGGTGGCAGTGGGCGTTAGAGGGGAAGAGAGGGACGACAATGAGGAGATGATGCTGATGTTGTTCGGTCTAGTTGTCGCTCTCGGCTAATTAACAGCATTCACGATTGAGCGCGCATTGACATCCGCTGTTATTCCTGCTTGCTGCCAGGTACTCTAAACTGGAAGAGTCTGTTTTTTGCGTGTCAACTAGACAAGCATCATTTCAGCCAACAATCAACGCCCATGTGTTTCAAGGACCTTATGGCTCTATCCCCACGAGTTGATCTCTGTGGAGCTTTAGCGCTATACTGTGCCCAAAGTTCAGTTAATTACATAACTTTGACCCATTTGCAGCTCAGCGACCAGAGAATGATTATAGTCCAATTTGAATACTGTATCAACATTTCCCCTTTCGTTACCTAGCAACAACCTCCCATAGCGCTATCTGCATACAGTAGCTTTTCAGGTGGAGGGCGAAGACACTGCTTGATGCTTCTGTTAAGTGGAGCATTGAAGACCTGATTTGAGTCATGTGAGAAAGACATTAGCTTTGCACAGATCATTATCATCACAGAATGGATATCACAAAGCCGCCGTTTTCCTTAATGTCTCATTAAAGTTCTTAAGCACAGCCCCCATTTTGGTGGGAAACGGCATAATTGAAAAACCTCAAATGGTTTCTGCTGTAAAAAATTAAGAAATTGAGGTAAAATAAGTCTATCCATGTTTTCCGTTGTGTATAAGGCATATAATTAGCATTTTAACTTATAAAGCTAAGTTTATGTAGCCTACATTAAAATTCACAAGAACTCAAATTATTTTTATTCATAGAATAAGGTGGATAACATGATGCTAATGAGATGCATATTTCTAGATTTTTTTACTAAATATACAATTCCCTTCTTTGTTAGGACACCCATACTGTTACTGCAGAGTCCACGCTAGTGCAAACTACGGAAAGAAGACGCTAAAAAGCAATTCCCATTCCTCAAACTTCTTCTCGAAATAGCTTTACTATTTTTACAAAACGAACTGGTGAATAACAACTTAAAGTATTGCTAGTACACATTATTCATAATTGATTTCAGGATTAAAAGTGAACTTGAAAAGTATTTTACATCCACTCTTTAACCTTCTTCCCTCCCCTCCCCATCCATCTCTGTATCGTTTATTCAACGAAGATATTAAATATTCACTCCTTTTTATCTACGCCAACAGCACTGATCAATTTTAGTTTAACATTCAACCTCTCATTCCCAATCAATACTTTCCTCTTCCTCGTCCTTTCCCAAGCAGGTCTGCATCAATACACCTGTCATAATCAGATTAGGTGTATTCAAAAGAATTTAAATAGGCTAGAGTGTGTTAGCTCATGGGAGAACATAACACTGAAACTACACTTTACACCTCATCTTATTTCTCAAATTAAGAGGTAATAAGGTTGTCATGGCAACGGGGTGCCGTAGGCACTGCTCTACGAGGGTCGACATTGAGTGTTTTCTGCGAATGATCGAAAATTATTTAAAACACATTTAGAATGGACTCACCTTGCATAAAACTATAAGAGGACAGTGACCTTGCAAGAACTGATCCATGCATAACAGTGTTTATACAAATACAAAATATTCATTAAATAGCCCCCTTCATAAGCTTCGTGCTATTGAGTAAATTAAAATTACAATTACTGCAGTTAAGGGGCAAAAATCATAACACATTATTTTTAGAGTGAATCTTTAACAAGGCGTGGGTTGTGTCTTTCAAGCATGTGCTGTGACCTGCTATGCTGTGAATGAAAGATAATGGAACGAGAAGGTTGAGGCCTGGAGGGAATAGCCTATATAAACTTTAGTCAAAAGTTCTTGCAAGTGGTCAGATCTGTGGTGCAGCAGAGTAGATCGTGTCGTGGTGCTCCTAGAGAGGCAGGTTCACATCTGACCGGTGACATGTCCTGGGTCATTGCAAATCTACCAAAAAAATTTTTAGTTTGCAAAGCATGAATAAAATGGTTCATGAATAAAAAGACTGTGTTCTATTTATTTCCTCAGAGAGGCATTCATTTTTAAACATTTCAATAAATCATTCTAGTGCACACTGAAACATCCCTAGCAATTACCGAAATGCATTGTAAAAATCTGTGCCATAAAGTTAACAGAAATGTCATCAAAGTGACTTGTAAAAAGTGTAAATCTGCAGTATGAAGACAAAGTGTTCATTTAATTATTTAAAAGCTGTTGTTTGTCATCATTATCTTTAATAATCCCTAAAGTGTATGAAAGAGAAACAATCCTGAAAAACTATTACAAAGGAATTAAAGTTGTTAAAAGATTACCTTCATCTCTTATTTTTAATCCTTTTAAGTATGCACTGACATTTTATTTTCAATATATTTGTTGAATTTTTAAATTATGTATGTACCTCGGCTTTGCTTGAAGAAGAGTGTAGCATTTATCAGCAATGTTGGCGATGCATGATAGCATGTACTAATAAACCACACATATGTCCTATATGGAAAAAATCCATATAGGACACTAAAATAGCAAAAATCTATTTTATGCCGTTTTATTTTTAATATCAATATTTTGTATATTTTTAATATAATAGTTTGTTTTCAAACTTTTTGCTGTCACACATACAGTAGGACACATAGTATGGTTTATTTGTCAACTACCCATATGGCATGCTGCTGATAAACACCAGACATGTTTTAATCCACAAATTAGTAATCGTGTCTCAGGTAACTGAGTCACCAGTGTCACAACGTTCAGCACATTAAGACCCTTGCTACCTGCCAGATGTTCTCGATGCTGCTTGGTGACATACAAAACTATAGAGTTGAGACACAGCCAAGGAAAAACTAAAGCTGGAATATTATTTCGCTCTACTCACCTGACTCCCTGGCCAGCGTACGCCAACGCTCTTTCTGTGCAGAGCAGTGATAAGCGTCAAATGACACTTGCTCTCTTGCCCCGCCTGCTGCCCGTGTAGCATTATTGTGCTATGATGCTGAAGCCCGAGTGACAAGGCACCAACGGCACAGTGACATATTTACATAGGACTCGCTCTGAAGCACGTACAGACACACTAATGAATGATATACCTCACTTTTTGCGCTCTCTCTTTTTTTCTCTCTCACACAAACATGCACATTCTCAAACTGCATGCCTATATCTGGGGCAGCTTGTTTAGCAGAGTGGAGTGTGTGGCTCATTTCTTGTTCGGCTTTATCTCTCTGACAAACCCGTTCCGTGCCGCAGCATTTCACTGATGAAATAAAACGCATCAGAATAAACAACAAAGAATAAACATCTCAAGCTAGGTTTGTTCTATAGCGTATGCAGTCAAGCCAAGAAAAATGCGCACGTACATTTTTGTAGATGAATAGTGCGGTTTGACAAAGGAGAGCGGCGATAAAATGAATGTGGAAGATGAGAGAAGCGGCTGACGGCAGAACTTACTGTTTCCGCTACCGCAACATATTGAAAATAAACCATACGGTCTCATTTCCACGTAGATCTTTATACCATAAAACATCTAAATAGCTTCCGCTTGGAAATTAGACACAACCTTTATTATTTATTATTTAAAGCACATTAATTCACTTCAAATTGATTATGACTTCAAGCCTCTCAATCCATGCACATCATTGTGTTTACTAGAGATACCAACATGCTGTCTAACACCGTGCTGTGTCATCACAAGATTACCCAGGTGTTCTGAGGTCTCTATAGTATATCCTGACAGTGACAGATCAGCTCTGGGTCTTTGCACGGCCTTCCTCCCTCAGCTTGCAGCTTCCCAGCCCCAACAGAGGACATATTTCATCCGTTTGCATTCAAACTTATCTAGGTCACAGGCGAACTCTGCATATGGGCCTGATGAATAGGCTGTGTCCAGGGTATTTATGCTAGTAACACATCACCCTTGTTTTTACACATTCGATCGCGCCACCGTCGCCGTTTACAGGTTTTAATTTTTCTGCCCTAGTGCTCCTCTGTTGCGTGTAAACATAGTTTTTTTTATGCGTTATAGGTCAGAGGGGCCTTCTGTTAGTAATTACTATTACGAGTTTTCGCAATGAGGGCAACATGGACATGGAGTTTTACATCATTCCATAGGCTCTTAGGTGTGTTTGGGATTTTATACCCTTCAAAAGCAGTCCTTAATCTAATTATCCAACAGCAACGTTGTTGTTTTTCAAAACAGTGCAGGCATTTTATAGCTGTCAAGTTCCAGGAAACATCGAGCTGCGTTTTTGAGAATTGTTACTGACAGGTGACAAGAGCGCTCTCGTAACTATTGTTTTTGTTTTCGTTGTGTCTTTGCTTAAGAGGGATTTTCACCTCCAGTATCACCTTTCAACTGGCATCCAAGCCTCCACCACCTTTGCCTCTTTAAAGCAACTCAGTAAACATTTGTCTGTCTGTGTGAAAGGATTCTGACTGATAAAGTATACACTATTCAGGGTGCCTTGGGGGGAGACATGCTGAGCTTGACTGGCAAAAAGCGTTTTCTACTTTGATATAAAAACGCATTATAGTTGTGTTTATGAGAAGCCTGTCTGTTTAACGTCCCCTTGTGTACATTCCGTGGTGAAATTAAAACAGAGATGGAGGGTTTGGTAAACCGTGCGTGCTTATCATGTTGGCGAGGAATTGCGAGGGTGATTTGCCATGCGGCCTTTTATCATGCCAAGTGTTTTCACAGAGTTACAAAGAAACTTTCCAATGACCTTGCATCACTAATTCATTTCCCTATAACATTCAAGCTAATGTGGATCCCCTTTTCCACACTGTTACCTCATTTATGTGGTTCATTTGCTTTGTTTGATTTGATTCAAAGAGGAGGAGACTTAACTCTATAACTGCAGGGTACATTTTGTTTACCTCTATTGAGTTTAGAGTCGCATTAACAGGCTTAAATTTTCCTAAATGGCCATATGAAGAGCCAGAGCTCAGATTTAGAGGTTTGTTTGAAGTAAATATACTTAGTTTATGCTTTCTTGCAAGCTGTAGCAAGCTGCTATAAACATTACAGTCTCCATAAATACTACATTGCACCAGCCAGCCTGTCTGAGAGCTGGCTCAGATTCTTAACATGGCTAAAGTATTATGAGTAAACATCATTTGACACAACCTGATTTGATCACATATACACAACAAGAAACATTTGTATGGTATACAATTCCTTGTTTTATAATGGAAACACTGAATTGAGTATATGCACAACCAGAATCTGAACAAAATAAAAAAACATGGATATGCATTGACAGCCCTCAAAGCCACAAGAAACATATCCTTAGTTAAAACTCTTTACACACAAAATAGTGCATCTTTCCACTTCACATTTCTTCCTCCAATTAAAAATAGCTCTCGAAGAGCAAATCCATTCATAACATTTTAATTACTTTTTTCCACAAAGTGTAAGTGATTCAAATTTTTGTTTGAATCGCTTTTATTCATTTATTTACTCACTGTGAATATTTATTTTATGTATTTTTTATTCTTAGCCATTACCACAGACAGAGCATTTTTCATCTTTCAGACATGTAAATAATGTGACACAAGTTAACAGTTTGAGAAAAGTTTCAAAGTTTTGGAGAATCTTTAATAGAAACAAATGGTCACACACAACTACTCACGGTATTCATCAGAACATCACTCCACTTTTATTAACTTCACTTGCTCCTCAACACAATTTTGAAGAAATCCAGACTATGAGGGCTGATGTATATTTTATATAATATATATATATATATATATGGGTATATTGGGGGAAATTATATTGTTTTTTTAAACCTGTAAAACAGTAAGGACTCATTCATGATAATAGATTACAATAACCATTATTGCTTATTATTGTCACCTTTCAAGTAAAAATAAATAATGGGTCTCTATCTATAAATGACTATTTCTATTGTTAAATGCAACAATTTTCTTGAGAACTGTTTTGCAAACAGTTTGCACAAAAACAACATATTTCTGGTTAGGTAAACTATAAGCTTACTGGGCTGTGGGGTACAAAAAAAACAAAAAGGCTGAAAAATATACTCAATTAGAACAATGACAATCCAAAAACAAATAAAATGTAACATTTGCAAAAAGATTTCAAAAATCTTATCAGCAGTTACAATTAATATGATAACACATCTGCTGATGTTATTAAATCATATTTGTTTTCTTCACTATAAAACGTCTATTGTTGGTTTCATTTATTAGCTTTCATATATTCTTTCAAGCACTTTCCATTGAAAAGTCCCCTTCTCTCACCCCAACACACACAATTAAATACAAATCAAAAAGCCAACCAAAACATTCCATTACAAGCCTCATTATGGATTCTTCTACCATCAAATTTTAGAGATAATGGATTTAAGCTGATACAATGTCGCATCAGTGATCATCATTTGCAAGAAAGCAATTGTAACACCCCCTTAAAAATACCACTGTACTGGGGTCAGCCCAGTAAACCCCATCATTATCCCCAGTTGGGCATCTGGTAACCTTTTTGTGGTGGGCTGAATTGCTATGCACCTTATTTTTTTCTATGCATATTTTGTAGATGCCCACCCACTAGGTATTTGAGGATTAGGGATGATTTGTAGTCATAAGAAAAATGAACAAAAAGAGGAATATGATTCATGATCTGTAATCTGATATTCAAAAGCGAATGCGTAATTCTATTGCAATTTAACATGGATCTGTCCTGAGACACTGTGTTGTTTTAATGCTATAAACTCACTCTGGTTATTGACAGGTTCATTCAGTCAATACCTTTATAAGTTGTGCATTATTGATTATTAAATTAAAAAACAGCAGGTGGAGTGATGTACAAATACCTGCTATATACTGGCAAAAATATCAAGTAGCCTTTGCCAAACCCTTTGAATCGTCCATCACCGTAGAAGGCACAATGTACAAATAAAATGAGTCCAAAAAGTTCCCATCTGCACTATTTAGACAATAATTGGATGGTTTCAAACAACTAGAGTCATGATGACCTGATCTGGAAGAGAATGCAGGCTGCAGGTCCTCCAACTAAACCATTTTCAGACAAATACTTACATGAATGACTTACATTAACATATTTTGCATATTACATTTACCAGAGTTTTACAAAACATCTCTGCTGTCATTGAACCACACACATAAGTACCTTTAATGTGTTAAACATCATTGGATCTTTGATTGTATGTGTTTTTTTTACTGTCAGATAAGATGAAAATAGAGCTTTAAGGCTGCCAACACCAGAAAGGGGGTTTAGAGTAGAAAGAGCCAAGATCATGCAGAGAAGAACCCAATCCCTACTGTGAAGTATCGTGGTGAATCTGTGATGTGGTGGGGCGTTTTATCTTCCAAAGGCCCTGGTAATCTTACTGGGATATAGAGCACCACAGACATGGATTTAAGATCAAAATCTGTCTGCCTCTGCCAGGAGGATAAGATTGGGTCGAGGTTGGCTCTTTCAAAAAGACCAAATCCATTCTGCATTCTGTAACGGCCACCTATGACTAATGTGTATGTACCTTTAAGATGAAGTCTGTTGCGTATGCACGCGACTCCTGCGTTAGCGTGCGGGCAGTTACCGCTGATAATGTGTGTACTTGTTCCTTATTCTTTGTGACTGAACCGGAGGGTTTCCTTCCCCATTTCTACACCACTATAAAAGTGTTCGGATGCTTAACCGATGGACTCGTGTCTTTCTTCCTTGGCTATGGCCATCTGTTCTGTTCCGGGTAACGTTGGCATAAACTCTCTGGCCCGCCGTTACAATACCTTCAAATCAAAGTATAACTGCTTCGCTGACCATAGATTTCGCAATGCCTATCCCAGTTTCCTGACCTCAACCTCCAAATCTGGGTGGCGGGAGATGAACTGTCCACGAGTGAGAGGACAAAGGGACTCTGGAGAGATTTTTTGGTCTCAGAACTCATTACATTTGTTCTCTCGTCTCGTCTCATCCATCATATTATAATGAAATAGATGCAGGGTGGTAATCGCAAGAAAGAGGTGCACAGTACTAAATTCACAATGCTAACAATTGTTGATGAGATGTTTTTGCTCATTTTAGTGAGTAATTCTGGAAGACATGGCAATAGATTAGCTGCTTTTTGAACCTAATTCATTATGATTCCATCTTCATTTTGCAAGAATCATTTATTTCTGCAGATTTCAAAGACAAATTGAAAACGTGTCTTAACTTTACCATTTCACCATGGCAACGCAGTTCTACTTCTGCACTTGTTTAATTACATAGTATGTGCTTCTCCTGTGATCGGTTAGCATGGATTGGTTATTGATGAACAGTGAAGCATGTAATTGGATCGTAATTAGTGAAAAATAGAAAGAGACATGGTCATTAATACAGATCTCAGGACATCACCCTTCTTTGCACGTGCGGGGAAGTATTACATAAAATGTAGAAGCTATTACTTTTCATGAGCTTCGCAGTGTGTTTGTGCGTGTGGTGGTGTCGTATGCCCGAGTGGAAAAAAGCACCAGACAGACAGGAAATGGATCTGTGACAAAATGCTGCAGCTTGGAGCTAAGATTAGAAATTCATCCGTCTTCAATGAAATATTCAAGCACACATGGCCCAGTCAGTGGCATTACTGAAATGATGGCTGTCTGAACTGTACAGAACAATATTGGGGCCATACATCCAAAAGTTTAGTCTAACCACAAATCTTTTGATAAGTCCAAGGTAAAGATGAACAGTTTCGTCGCGTCTTTTAATGCAAGCCGAACGGTCAAACAACACTGTAAACAGCCTCGAGTATTTCACCTGTCCAGAGCTTCATCACAAAACAAGGCTTTATAAAACAACAAGTGAGATGTCATTGAAAGGGTATTTGCAAGAATCAAGAACATAATAACCTCAACGTTTCCGGAGAAATAAATATATATCTAAAAGAGTACAGTCAAACGGAAGCAGACACTTAAGGGTCGATTTTCCAACGCTTTAAAATCAGAGGAAGGGACAGTCCAATTTGCATGCTTTAAGATAATTTAGTAGTGACCTTCAAAGTGTAGAAAACCTTTGCGCAACAAATATAGAATGTGAAATGTCAGAGTGATTAGAGAAGATGGCTACAGAGTTGCACACAAAGCTGGTGCAATTCCCCAAAATTAGAGCCTTTTTAGTGGCTCCTGTGCTGTATTATGCCTGAAATCAACTGTCGGAGTCCCGGACTAAACAATATCAACGGAAATAAAGGAAAAGGTGAACTTGAACTGGAGGAATAAATCCAAAAAATTACACTGCAGAGTTTGAAATGTCAGCGGGTTATTTTGAAACAAGCTTTTTAGAGGTTATGGAACAGGTACGAATGAGGTCAAACTGCCTTTGTACACATCACATAGTAATACCACAATCCAGTTTCAGGTTAAAATGCTTTTGTTATTCCCATTTAAAAGAGCAATTTAAAAGCTTTTTTTCACTGCTCAGAACTACCTTTATCAGAGGTGACACATATGCTAATCTGGTTTTGTGTAAATAACAAAAGCAGCCGTAAACTTTGTTGCTTTCCTGTAGCTCAGTGGTTAGAGTATGGTACTAGCAACGGTAAGGTCATGGGTTCGATCCCAAGGATTGCACATACACAGAAACAAATGTATAGTATAATGCAATGCATGTCGCTTTGGATAAAAGCATCTGCCAAATGCATATGGCATTAAACACAAATGCATTTAATACAGTACCAGTCAAAAGTCTGTTCTTTATTTAGTTTTTTCTTCCTTTTAGAATTTTTGTAAACTCATCAAAATGGAGTAGGACAGTTGTCATTGTGGGAATTATGTTGTGACTCAAAGCATATAAAATCAAAACTACGTTGTACTGTATTTTAGCATCTTCAAAGTAGCCACCCTTTGTCTCGAATTTGCAAAAGGACTTTCTTGGTATTTTAAAAGCCAGCTTCTTGAGGTCTCACCCACGGAAGCTTTTAAGGAAGATTTAGTAAGAGTATTCCATTTAGGGCTCTTATTTCCTGCTTTTAATTTTTTATTTGAGTTCAAAAATGTTGTTTTTAATGAAAGAAAATTATGTTGGCACAAGTATATCTTTGTGTACAAAAGTAATTTCAGACATTTAAGCAAAGATGAGAAATATATGAGAAACATTTCGATCAAGCGTTTCCAAACTTTTGAGTGGTGCTGCTGTACATCCCCTCTATCATACCCAACCTCTAGGAAACAACCAAAACAAAAACAGAACACAACTCACTGTCCTCCCATCCAACTCTGAAAATCACTATTGAAAATTCTAAACAGACAATAGTTCCAGCACTGGTGATCCAGTGGACTGTGAGCTGTGACCTCGAGCTGAGTCCCAGCTTGTGGTCTTTCCTCATGTCCTGTCTCTCTCCACAGTACACCTGTACAATTATAACTTAAAAAAGACATTTAGTGATCTTTTTTTAAGATAATTAACATACAAGCGTTTCATAAGCAGAGTGCAAAGGCTGTAATTTACTTCAATCTTAAGTTTACAAAATCACAACAATTGTCTGAACTTGTAACTCTTTATATACTTTTTAAAAAGGTAAGTTTACATCATTTTGTTGTCAGATTTAGCTTTTTTCTCGTAATTAGTTTCTTTTTCCCACTGGAATAAATGCAATTAGGGCTATTTGCAGTGATGGATTGCATATATAGCTGTGTTATGTCAAGATGAACAATTATCCTAGTGTGATAAATAAAGTGAGATAAATAAATTAGTGCAATTTAATGAGAAAGTTTGTATCTAGAGCTGAGAAAGCAGCAAGTTTGGTGTCTGTGATACTGGTGTTATCCTGAAAAACAAATTATGGCGTAAAATAAAGATTTCATTAAGATTGCGAAATCACTTACAATTCCGATTCCAACATATTAGGCAGGTTTTCAGAGGGCAGCCTGATCTTCAAAGGCCATTATGAGTTTTAAATAAGAAAATCTGCACGGGGACCTGCATATTAAAAAGATCATTGCAAACAAAGAAGGGAACGTTATGCATTAAGCTGCTGAAAAACACGCAGCTTAGGCGTGCTCCGTTTTTTCGGATGAGCCAACAAACTATGCCAGATCATTGTAGCCCTCCACAACACGGAGCTCAGAACCTGCCTGCGAGCTGGGGAATTGGAAATAACGCTCGGCACAGATGTTTCGGGCGTGTTTACGCTTTAAATCGATTTCCATAATTCCTTTAGTGAACCGGGCACTACAACAGCCCAGAAAGCGAACGAAAGTATGAATTCCCCCCTCAGTAACCAAACCAAAAAACAACCAAACAAATAAAACTAAATAAACGAAATGTGCGTCTGGACAATGCGAGAAAAAACTTGCACCTCTGTCCAGCTCGCAGCACGTCCAGCTGGGTATGAAGCGCTTCCATTTCATAAATCATAACACCGAACATATGCCCTAGCCGCATGAGTGTACGCTTTCATCTTCGCCGGCCCCCCTTTCTTCACCACTTCTTATCCAAAATAAACACACAGCAGAGAGAGGTAGTCAGATCCCATACTTGTTGGTTTCCAAACAGAGGGCTTAAGGTAGCGTGGAGCTGGACGGGAGAATTTGGCGAGAGGAACGATAACGGTGTGTACGTGTTTACGCGCGCATCGGCGTGGGCGGGGGCAGGTCACTCGGTCACGTCCGAACTCAAAGGAAGCTGATCACTGGTGGCTTATCGCAGGCCGAGCCAGGCCACCCCTCGCGAATTAAAGGAGAAATAGTATCTTGCTCACTCATTTTTCAACCTCCCCGAGAAGCGGGAGAGCCCGTATCCTTACTTTCTCATCCACTGCTGTTCTGCAGAGATAATCCAGGGCCCATTCTAGGCTGCTGAATCCATCTTACTCCAGGAGGTGGACCCGAGTCCTTGGCTCCAGCGAGGTCATTGCTTTAACAAACCTGCTCGGGTTAACAGATACACACACATTCTTTCTCTTACATTTTCATTTTTTTAAGGAATTTGGTTTCTTTTTTGTTTTTATATCTGTGGTTCAGGCCTAAGAAAATATGTACTGACTGGTTTGGGGTGGACGTTCTCTAGGATATCTAGTAGAACATGATGCTAACAGTAGTGTGATTCCCGGGAAATACACAGACTGATAGATATACAGTATAGCTCATTCAAAAAAATGCATGTTTACATTTTACATGTAACATACATTTTAAAAAGAGGCAGAATGTGTGTGTGATTTTCTCTGTTCTATCAACGTTATACACTGATGTGCACATGGAAGACAATACCAGGTGTTGCTAGGTTGCAGGGTACACGTCTCATTTAAATGTGTTACTGAAAGGTCCTGGTGAACAAGTTATGCTATTGATTTATATATCTTTCTTGGGAATATACTTTAGTATCTCATTATAAAGTTATGAACCACAAAGACATCACATTACAGACATATGGAATGAGTCTAAAAAAGAATCAGGTGCATATATATGATGTATAAATATTATATAATCGTGAATGTGAATACATTTGACAGTATATATTTTTATGGACTGTGGTTAAAATTGTGGTCAGACCACTTAAATGAATAGTTCACACAAAAATGAAAATTCTGCCATGAATTACTCAACCTCAAGCTGTTCCAAATATATATACAGTATAAATGGCTTTGTTCTGATGAACACAGAGAAAAATATTTGGAAGAATGTTAGCAACTGACATTACTGGGACATCATTGACACCATAGTAGATCAAATTAAAATGGTAGTCAAAGGTCCCCCAGAACTGTTGGCTTTCCTAAATTCTTCAAAATATCTTATTTTGTGTTCAACAGAACACAAAAATATACTACAATGTTTCCTACTATGGTAGTGAACGATGTCCCAGAACTTCCAAACATTCTTCCAAATATCTTTCTCTGTGTTCATCAGAACAAAGACATTTATACAGATTTGGAACAACTTGAGGGTGAGTAAATCATGACAGAATTTTCATTTTTTGTGAACTGTTCTTTTAAACAAGAGAATTACATTTACAATTATGTTCTAAAATGTGTTAAGAATATGACCTATCCTTTAAAAATAGCAAATAATGTATTCAGAAAAAAGACATAAACATACACATGGCAGTGGAACATTGTAAATCCACAAATGTGTGAAAACCCTTAAAAAGAGCTTTGCACACTTATTATAGGTTTTTGTTTATTATTTAGAAGTTTGTCTTTTTACTGTTCTTGTTTGCATTGTTTTTTTCTAGGTAATTAGATTAGATTGTTTTTGTCAATTTGTGCCAGTCATGCTTATACGGAAAAGCAGAATGCAGATGATAACGTTGAAAGCATTTGCAGGGAGTTGCTGAACATTATTGTTTTAACAGTATTTTAACTTCACAGACATTTGGGTTACATGAAAATAGAAGATTTTATTTCTAAAATCTAACAAAATGTTACTAATCACAGAGACTGCCAAATGTCATTTATACTCCGTAATGGATTACGTTTTAGCAAGAGAACTGCTGTGTTATCATAAATGATCAAAATAATGCTTTTTGTTCTTAATTTGAACCTACTTATGGCTTTTTTAAGTTCTATGTAGTGCTGTTAAATGCTGCATGCAATTGAAATGAATTCATTCAGTGTACTACAAACACTTGAATGTTGTGGAAAATGAGGTCCTCTAATGCTGGAGCCAAAGTTCCTGCTTGGCTCTGTACAGCCATCAGGCTGACTCTTAAACAGGACATCAATCCGCACAATGTTCCTCCATCTCATTGCAGTGACAAATTAGGAGAACTGCTAATATCGGATTCGGAGCAAGTGCTCTTGCTCTGTTGGGAGAGAGCCTGTTCGATATTAACCGACCATCTCCCTGTTCCATGGTACCATGACGGATGAAAAGCATTCCAAGGGGTGGCACACCATGCGTGTCCCTTTCCATCTTGCCTTTTGGCAGCAAATATCACTAAACCAGGCATCCAGAAATCTTTGATGTTGAGCATTACACCTTACACCAGGTTCAGCAGTTTGGTCCGGTGTCTTACAAGTGCCGGCCTTGCTTTTGCCACAACCTAAAACACAGATTCAGATATTTGAAGATGTATTTCTGTTTTTTATTTCTGACCACTGTTCTTCCTTACAGTTTATAATTATTTCAAGAATTTATCGATTAGAAAATTATCACGTTTTGTTTTACAATAAGTGCACTGAAGCAACAGCAATCTCCCCCCTACCCTGCATAGTGTTCTGTAATAATTCCTGATCCAGCTCCAGTCCATTTTCTGCATGCTTTATGGTCACTGGTGAAAGAAACCTCAATCTGAGCGATCCTGGAAAAAAAAGAGATTACGACTTTCAAAAAACCCACTTCTCACTCCAGGAAATATCAAAGACTTCTGCATCCCGCTCCGGTCCTAGTCCAAATATCAAAGACTTCTGCATCCCGCTCCGGTCCTAGTCCAAATATCAAAGACTTCTGCATCCCGCTCCGGTCCTAGTCCAAATATCAAAGACTTCTGCATCCCGCTCCGGTCCTAGTCCAAATATCAAAGACTTCTGCATCCCGCTCCGATCCTAGTCCAGACTGCTTACTTATTCTGACCTGGAATGCTGAAAAAAACACAGAAGAGCGGGGTGACACAAACAGCGAAACATGCCAGCGGTTTAATACTATGCACTCTTTCAATTGTTTATTGCCTCCGCAAGAGCCCTAAAGATATTTAGGCACTTGTTCTGGCACTGTTGTGGATATGATATGTGCTTCACAAGAATATATATTTTATCATTCACATTTTTTCAGGGAAATAGTAAAAGAAAATATTTCAAGTATCCTACGGTTGTCTTTCCAACAGCAACATAGTAACCATGTTTGTCAAGCTCCAAAAAAGGAAAATGATACAGTAAGTGGCCTCATTCTACATTCTACATATTCAAGCTAGTCAAGCTATATTGTATGGCTTCAAAAGACTGTATCGCTCAAGTCATATGGGCTTTCATGGTGCCTGTTTCAGACAATTTTGGAAGCTGGGGTCTCTATGAAGTGGCTTGTAAGGAATAGAGTTATCTTTCACAACAATTCCTTTGAATGTACACAGTGCAGAAATATGGACAGACGCAAGGGTGGGTTGCATTCATGTTGATGCATTCAATGTTGATGTATAAGATCATAATAAATACAGCCATGTTTTCACCATGATGTCAGACAAAAAAGTATTTTGTATTTTGACAGGGCGGTAAAAACACATCTGCGTAGCTCATCCTATCATTAACATTCTTCTCCATGCATTACTAACAACAATCCCCCCCCTCTCTCGTTTAATTTCAGGGCACCTGCTTGCTTTGCTTGATTCAGGATGACTCCACATTAATCATCTTTAAATGTGAGCTCAGATATTCACTTTCTAAGATGTATTAATGTCCCAATAGGAAAAGAGAGATTTGCATGTTGATGAGGGCACATCTCCAGACCAATGGATGTCGATGTGAAGTTTTAGGACAAAAGAGAATCAGAAGTTGTACTTTTATGAATGAGTGGGCGTTTTTTTGAGGTCCTTGAAACTTTCTTATTGCTTTCTTCTCTCTGGCATTTTACCAGAAGTGTCATTGTTAGCCTATGTGGTAGAATATCTGAAAATGCACTCTCCTACATCATGTCAGCTATACAATGGAGGGTGTTGAGTTAGAATGCTCAGAAGCAGGAGACAATTACAGTTTCTAAAGAGGAGCCGCTTTGATGTGTTGGATCTACAGATGGACAACAGAAGAATGACCACTAATGAAACCTCTACCAGACAGAATAAGGTGTGCTGGGAGTCTCATCTTATAAAATTTACACTGTGTATCTTTGCTTTTAAGTATTTGCAATTGTTTATATTGTAGGAATGATATTGAACGAAATTCGTATGGGCTGATGCGAGTGCTGTGAAGGTTGTTTTTAAGGTATCGAGTACAACTCCAAGAACCAAGCTCTTCACTGTTGTTAAACAAAACCTCACGCCACAGAATTATAGGATAAAGCCTTGCTGAAATTATCAATTATTCAAATATATTGTCAATTATGTAGTGAGGTGGTGGATGAGTCCTTCAGCAACTCTGAGGGTGTCTGAATGAAGAGCTCTGCTGTATGAAATTATCTGAATTTGCCAGTCTCTGTAGACATCAAGGCCACACACTTTCATAAATATTTCAGCTAAATAAAACTAGTAAAAAATAAAACTAGTTCAAAAAACTTGTCAAACATTCATCTTTTTGTATGTTAAATCGTACATAGTCAAAGGTTTCTGACTTCTCTGTAAGGACAAAGATGAAATGTAAACCTATAATATCCTCATAGTTACATTTTAATGCATCTTGTCACTTTTTACAGAAAGAAGAAATACGTTGGATGATAAACTACTTGTTTTGGTCATTTGAATGGGCTACAATATACTGTATGTGCATATATATAAAGACAACAGATTGTAGATTTAGTGCTCTCTACTCATCTCACAAACAACTCAAGATTCTGTATTTCTTAAACTGCATAACAACCCACAGGGAAATGCAAAGGCCAAACCCGATGCCATTCACAACAATGACATAATAAAATATCTCTCTAAATCATACAGAACACAACACAACAGTTATAAGGCCAAATTGAATCAATTAAAGGTTGAATTTAATCTCATTCACATACATTAATGTATTTACTTTGACGGTTCGGTTAAAGACCTTTTCTTTTAAATGGCCGCTGTAGAACCTAGACTGAGGCACGAGTTAAAGAAGTTATTTACAGTTTGTTACTGTTGTCCTCCACCCTTGCGGCTTTTCCAGACCTTGGCTCCTGTTTATCTAGGGGCATTGTTTTATTACCTTCAAAACTCTACTGGGAGGATCTTTACGATGGAGTTGCCTAGCAACAGGAGCTAGCTGATGATCCTCTGGATCTGAGCTTGCAGAAGAGAAGAGAGAGAGGAAAGCAGCAGAAGGGCAATGGAATGGAGAACGCTCTGTTGAACGAGATGTGGATCTATTCATCTGAAGATTAAAAACTTGAACAGGAAACATCATGGTGAAAAGGATAAAAGATTGTGTCTTATTTTTATAATCACACATTTAGATTTCCAAAAGACAGTTTCAACATTTACTGTTATTGTTGTTTTAAAGTGATAGTTGACACAAATGTCATTTACTCACCCTCTTGTCATTTTAAACCTGTTTGACTTTCTTTATTCTGCAGACAAGAAAAGAAGATATTTTGAAGAATGTTGCGAAACGAACAACGGCAGTAGCCATTGACTTGCATTGCCTTTGTGTACATACAATAGAAGTGAATGGGTACTGCCATTGTTCGGTTACCAACATTCTTCAAATGTGCAGCCAATTATGCAAAAGATGTACATTAAAACAAGTAAATACCATATCTTATATTTACAAAAATACAGAAGACTGTAGGAGTTTAGAAATTGTTTGTAGGCTTTGCTGCTGTGGTCACCTTGTTTTATTGCTGGCTTTGCTCATAGAGAAGGTCAATCGCAGGGGAGACCACATTCAAAGATGCCTGACAAGACATTTAGCCACAAGCTTTCCTCTCCTACCTCTCATGATTTGCAATTCCTTCGAGAGAAGTTCTGCTTGCTTCACTTTATCCTCTGAAATGAAACACCCCCATTTCTCTCTCAGGTATGTTTGATAAGCATTTGGCACCGAATCAAAATCATAAGGCTGAGGTCAAAAGAAAGAATAGAGATTGTGTGCTTTAGCCAGGATATTGGGCGCAAAAAACAACAACAAAACAATATCACACAACAGGCATATTCAGTAAAAGAAAAGCTGCATTTACATGCCATTTCGGAGATCATAAAAGATTTAGGAATAAACAAAAATGTTACAGTCCCTTCCAGACGGAAGAGCACTTCCTCCCACCGGCAGCTCCTGCACATGCTGTAGCAGAAAATAAAGATGCTCAGAGGCACAGAAGAGTGCTTCTCTGGCACACTGCCACGTGCGTCATCATAATTTGTAATTACAACAACAATTATAAGATAATTGCTATTGGTGAGACTAGAATAACAGAAAAGAGAAATGTCAGGTCTATTGGCAGGACACTTTGTTTTCTGTTCTCTCTTTCCAAACTTTTATTTTTTACCTTTTCTAATCAAAAGTACAACTGACAAGTGATGACCCGGTTTGGTCGGGTCATCACCTGGCACGGGGATTGTTTTGTTTTTTGTCGAGCACATGGCTGTCACCGAGCTTCAGCCGGCCTCGTGCTTGTGTCTGCGTCATTTGCCCCACCCTCGTGTTTTCGTATGAATTCTCTTGCACTGGTGTTTTTCCACTCCGTGCTCACACGCCTGTTGGCTCTTCACTCGTTAGACTTCATCGTTCCCTTAATTACTCCACACCTGATTATGATCTCCTCGTTACGTTCTCTTTATAATTCCCTCTGTGTTTGTTGTCCAGTGTCTGTTCGTTGTAGATTTTGTCTGCCCAGACTGCCCCAGGGGTTGCTGCGGCGGCTCTCCTGAAGAAGTTTCCTCGTTTTGTGTTTTCTCACTGGAGAGATTCCACCTTAGTCAAAGTCAAGTCTTGCTTCTTGGTATATATATTCACCTTCCTTGTTCTTTTCGCTTCTCCTTCTGATCTGTCTTCCCCAGCAGTTTGCATCAGCGCTCCGGTCAGTGGTCATCACAGTCAGCGGTCATCTCGAGAGAACTAACCGACTACATCTCCAGGCGCAGCTTCTCACCTCTCAGGCTACGTGGACTGAGTCGAGTGAGGCCACCAGGCGCTTCCGCCCATCTCAGCACCGGCAGCCCATCCTCGACTCTCCGTTCGGTCTCTCTGCTTCTCTGGAGGGAGAAGCTCGCGACCTGTATTTATATTTTCCCTTGCCTTCACCTGTGACAAATAAAGACTCTGTTTTTTCCCCCGCACTTGGGTCTCCCGTGGTTCTGTCATGACAGAACGAACAGAAGCTTTACACGACCCAGCGGGACAGGATCCTATGCGGGTTGCGCTGCAACAACAGGGCGTCCTGTTAGGACAGCAGGCGACCCGTCTGTCCGCCGCCACCCAGGGAGTTGACGTCTTACAGGCACAGGTGGCCGCTCTACAGCATCAGCTCGCCGAGCTCGTTCGAGAGGCTGGCCGTGCCGGGAACCCTCATCCATCCACACCTCGAGGAGCCACACACGAGTCGGAACCGCACGCCAACAGCCCTCCGTTGTATGATGGGGATCAAAACTCCTATAGGGCGTTTCTGTCACAGTGTTCCTTGGTGTTCGCCCTCCAACCACGCAGGTATGCCACCGAGGAGACTCGGATTGCCTACATATTAACTCTTCTCACAGGACGGGCCCGCCAGTGGGGTATCGCTGTCTGGGAGGCTCAGGACCCTTGTTGCCGTTCCTTTCGGGAGTTCCGCTCTGAGATGACCAGCCTCTTCGACAGGTCGGCACGGGGCGATGAGGCAGCCGCTCAGCTCTCTCGGATGACTCAAGGGCGAGGCTCCATCACTGACTTCGCCATCCGGTTCAAAACCCTGGCCGCCGCGTGTGACTGGAACGCTGGGGCGCTGCGCGCACGGTTCCTCGACGGTCTTAGTCCGGCTATTGCTGAAGAGATAGCGGCACTCGATCCACCCCGGGATCTGGAGGAGCTCATTAACCTGTGCTTGCGGATTGAGAGTCGCATCAATGCCCGTCGCCGGCGCAACACCTCCCCGCCTGCCTGGCGTCGTCGGGATCCTAATCGGGAGAACGGACGTGAATCTGACCGGAGCGCCGCTGCTGCACTCCAATCACCACCGGAACCCGAGCCAATGCAGATCGGACGCTCACATCTAACCTCTACCCAGAAGCAGCAACGTCTCTCCGAAGGACTTTGTTTCTATTGTGGGAAGGCGGGTCATCAGGTGGTCCAGTGTCCAGTAAAAGCCAGCGCCCACCCGTAGAACGGAGAGTACGGGTGGGCGCCATCGCAAGAACCTCTTCGACTCAACGCACCACATTGCCGTTTCGCCTCACTTTCGAGGGACGCACCCATGCCGGGAGAGCCCTCATCGATTCCGGAGCAGAGGGGAACTTTCTGGATCGAGCCACAGCCCGAGCGTGGGGAGTTCCCATCATTCCCTTGCATCCACACCTCTCTGCTGTGACGCTGACGGGGCTGCCGCTTTCTTCTGTCACTCACACCACTCCTTACGTAAGTCTTTTTCTTTCGGGTAATCATTGTGAGAAGATTAGGTTGTACATCCTCGATTCCTCCACCTCCCCTCTGGATTTAGGGCATCCGTGGTTGTCACAACATAATCCTCACATTGATTGGGTTAACACATCTATTTTGTCCTGGAGCCCTGCTTGTCATGTGTCTTGTCTTGGTCCTGCTCCTTCGCCTGTGTCTTTGTCTCCTGTGATTCAGGTGGATGTTGCCGACCTCACCGGAGTTCCCGGGGAATACCGCGATCTACGTGCCGTGTTCAGCAGGTCCCGTGCCACGTCTCTACCTCCGCATCGGCCCTATGACTGCGCCATAGATCTCCTCCCGGGCACTTCTCCGCCTAGGGGTCGGTTATTTTCCCTATCAGGTCCTGAAAGAGGCCATGGAAAGGTATATTCGTGAGTCATTGAACTCTGGACTCATTCGCCCTTCCTCCTCGCCGGCCGGCGCGGGTTTCTTCTTCGTACAGAAGAAGGACGGCTCCCTGCGTCCCTGTATCGACTATCGAGGTTTGAATGAAATTACGGTAAAGAATAAGTACCCCTAACCTTTAATGTCGTCTGCCTTTGAATTATTACAGGGAGCTCGGGTCTTTACAAAGCTAGACCTCCGCAACGCCTACCACCTGGTGCGCATTCGCGAAGGGGATGAGTGGAAGACGGCCTTTAATACACCATCGGGACATTACGAGTACTTGGTTCTTCCCTTTGGGCTGACCAATGCTCCTGCCGTCTTCCAGGGCCTCATTAACGACGTGCTGGGCGACATGATCAATCGCTTTGTTTTTGTGTACCTGGATGACATTCTGATTTTTTCCCAGTCTCTCCAGGAACACACCCGACATGTCAGAGGGGTCCTCCAACGCCTATTGGAGAATCAATTGTTTGTCAAGGCGGAGAAGTGCGAATTCCACTCCGATACGGTTTCGTTCCTTGGTCACGTAATCTCACCCCGAGGCATTGAACCGGACGACGCTAAGATCAAGGCTGTCGCCATGTGGGGCACACCCGACTCTCGTAAAGCACTGCAGCGGTTCCTGGGATTCGCCAACTTTTACAGGCGATTCATCCGGGGCTTTGGCCAAGTGGCCGCACCGCTCACTGCGCTGACCTCCACCAAGATCCCGTTCTCCTGGAACGCCCTTGCACAGGTAGCCTTTGATAAACTCAAGTCCCGATTTGTCTCTGCACCTGTGCTCTGTCTTCCAGATCCCGATCGGCAGTTTATTGTCGAGGTCGACGCGTCTGATGTCGGTGTAGGAGCAGTCTTGTCCCAGCGTGCC